>NW_022589707.1:27346338-27611369 GCF_004348235.1 Phoca vitulina | reverse complement strand
TGTGTGTGTGTGTGTGTGTGTGTGTGTGTGTGTGTGTGTGTGTGTGTTCCTGTGTTTATACTCAGATATGTGTAGTATTTTCCTTTAATTTAGGTCAAACTCTATTCTAATTATTTCGTATAGAGAGAGAGCTTACATTTTTCTTTGTTCTTCTTTCCAAAGTGCCTCAGGTCTCTCTCGCAGATTTTTCTAGGTCTTTCTGAAAATTCTTATTACTTAACTTTATTCTTGGACATTGCTTTTACATAAACGTCTCCTAATTCTAAATGTCATTACTTAACTCCAGAAATTTTCCTTAGCTCCCCTTCTGAAATAAATTTCCCATTAAATTAAACTATTTTGTTCAGCTAATTCTCTCCTTTGTGATTTTGTAGAATTCCCATGATCTGAAGCAAAGTTAGAATGCTCCACTTAAATGGTAATCCTCATTCTATTTAACCCATTCATTCATTCTGAAGAGTTTTTAGCTCTCATACTAGTAAGCACTTAAATGGTAGTAGACTGCAAGCCTCTTCTCTAATTCACACTTGTCTCCTCTTTATGGAGCTAATGCTTCCTGGCTTCCTGCTGTTTCACTTGCTCTGCTGCTGGAAACCTTCCTCTTGGCATCCTTGGAGTTTCCTCTCAACATCACCAGGCTTGGTTCTGAGGAGCTCTATTCCTTCTCTTCCAAGACTTTGCCAACTTACCTCTGATACTCCTTAGTGAATATGACTTTATCACTTGAGGGAATGCCTCCTTTCTGTCAAATACTGAAAAAAGGCAGAGACTCAGGCATACTGTTTATATACTGAGAACATTTCTTATTTGATGATAAGGAAAAAGCATGAGAGATTTGGATTTAAATTTCTAAAGCAGTTCTCATGTTTGAGTCCACATTATAGTTAATATTATTACTATTATTCTTTTGGAATTCACTTTATATAAAAGAGGACATAAACAAGCCCCGGAAATAAGTATCTCCCAGTAAGACTGGGCGGGGGGGAATGTAGCTTTCGTGTTATGTTTCTTAGGTGATCTGGAATTCTCTCTCAGTAGTGCATGCTGATTCATTCTGGAATCCCATATTGGGAGTAAGTCTTTGTGACTTCATCTTGCTCAGTATCTTTTCATCCATTTGTCTGTCAGAAAAATTCTCTTTTTTAAAAAATTCGCTGACCAAATGGTTATGTGGCTACAGTTGAGATGCTTTGATTATTGCCGTAGAGAAGAATCGTTAACCATCCCGTTATTCCAAAATCCAACTCATGATTTGGTTTCAGGGTTGGATGGATAGTCATAAGCTATTTTTTGATGGTTACCTGTATTTCTCTCATTGGCCAATGACCATGATTAGGCTGCATTCTAGAATGGAACTCAAGTTTACTGACACACTTCTTCCTTAGGATGCATTAGTCCAAGCTCATCTGGGTTTTGGTCAAGATACTAGAGAGAACCATTGCCCATTGTTTTTGCTTTGAGCAACTTAAGCTCAGGGTCTTGGAAGCTGACTCTCAGGTTCGGATCCTGGATACATCATTATTGCTGGTGTTGGGCAAGTTACTTAAACTCTGTGATCAAATGTCTCATTTTAAAATAGAGGTGCTAAGGGGCACCTGGGTGGCTCAGACAGTTAAGCGTTTGCCTTCAGCTCAGGTCACGATCCCAGGGTCCTGGGATCAAGCCCCACATTGGGTTCCCTGCTGAGCGGGGAGCCTGCTTCTCCCACTACCCCTGCCTGCCACTACCCCTGCTTGTACTCTCTCTCTCCTGTCAAATAAATAAAATCTTTAATAAAATAAAATAAAATAAGATGGAGGTGCTAATTCTTTATACCTTACTGGGTTATTTTAAGGATTATACAAGAAAATGTATGTCGTGTGCTTAATTAGCACAGAGCTATATATGTAAACATTGAATGAATTTATTGGTTTTCATTATTATTATCCTTGGGCACAGGTATCAGTTACAAAGCTTTGTTTTTTTGTTTTGAGTTTTGCTTTTTCTTTTGATTCGTGATTCCAGTGGGTTATGTGTCCAGACATGCTGGGTACGTAGACCAGTCTTCCTGAGATCGTTGATATTTATGTCACAACAGTAGCCAGCACATTGGATGCTACATGGTTTATGCTTAATAAATGCGTAAGAAGCACATAGAATTAATGAGATTCTTTACCCATCTTGCTTGTATTATTTCAGAGTTTAAGGTCTCTCATGAACATTCTAAATCAATACATTCTTCCTTTTATTCCTTCTAACCCCCTTCTTACTCCCAAGCCATACATGATTCATTCAAGTCAAGTTCCAAATATTTATAGATGACTCTAAGGATATTAAAGCAGTCAAGTCATAGGTTTGACTGCTGTTAGCTGATAAGTTCTTCAGAAGAGTTCTCAGTGAACTATGGCAGTGTTCTGAATAACATTCATTGTCTGTAGAGGTGGGTAGAAATGGCACTTTATGTAGGGCCTTTTTTGGTTTCCTATTTCTTATTTTTCTTGCCTAGCTAATAAGAAAAGAGTCTGAGACACTTTAGTTTCTTTCCTTCCTTCCTTCATCCCTCCTTCCCTTGCTTACTCCCAGCCTTCCCACACTCCTTCCTTCTCTCCCTCCTCTCTTCTTCCTTCTCCTATCTTTCTCTGCCTTTCTAAATTAGTTTTTAAAGGCTTTGTGTTCTATAAAGTGCTATGTATGTTGTTGCTGTTGTTGTTCTTACTATTCCTATGAATATTCTAATTTATTACTTCACCCTTCACCCTTATCCTATACCATGACTCGTTTCAGTTCCAGTCTATCTCCTGCTGCCCTTTTGTCAAAGATTTTCAATCTCTTTCTGATATCCTTAAAATCTTTTGGTCTTTACTGGGGGAGATGAGATGGTATTGAAGTATAAGTGGTGGATGGGGTTCAGTGAGGGAACCAGATTTATTCCTTTCCCATTTGGGAGCTTCTCTGAGCCTCGGGGAGGTGCTGAGGCCGGGGAACTACCTCAGAGATCACCCTGAAAATGCTAACCACTGAAGAAATAACATGTAAAGATCAAGACCATAAATGCTAGATAATTTTAGTTCTCAAACCTCCCAACTTCCTGGAGCTGAACACTGTGTGAATTTACACATAAATTATTTTTTGTAGAGTATGTTATTCATGGGTAACTTTCAGGATTAGGAGTCAAAATATAACTTCTAAAGCTGAATAAGAAATCAATTACATTAAGATGGAGTGTTACAGTGTGCTGACCCTGTGTTATGTTGGTGATACAGTGATGAACAGTGCAAGTGTGGTCCCTGCGTTCAGAGTTTATAGACTTGAAATAAGGTGTATTATGAGTGCTGTGATGGGAAAGGGCAGGCTGCTGTATTTTCACATTTGAGAAACACAAAGTCTCATGTTGGGGAGAGGTCAAAGAAGGCTTTCCAGAGGAGTGATGTCTACGGTAATGCCTAAAGGAGCTAGCCAGCTCAGGCAGAGCATGGGAGTGGATGGAGCCATAGTGTTCCAAGCCAAAAGAACAGCATACTTAGAGGTCTAGAGGTAAGAGGTCAGCTTGAGGAGAGTTGCAGAAGTTTTGTTTAAGCTGAGATGGAAAATGTTCAATGAGAGGTACAGAGAGGTGAGAGGCAAAGAATCTATTAACAGAGGCTTAAGGGAAGATGGAACGTATTGAAGGGAATAGTGACTTGAGTAGGCTTATGTTTTTATTTGCCTATATTTTATGAAGATTACTGGTGCAATAGTTGGAATATAAATAAGAATGGAAAACTGAAAATATTAGACCAACTGGGAGACTGTTGTATTAATCCAACTGAGAAAGATATGTCTTGGATGGGGTCATGGCAGGTGGGACCCAGCTTTCTGTGGCATACAGTCAGTAAGACATATGGGGTGAGAGAAAAGCAGGTGCTGGGAATGAGGCCAGGAGTTTTAGTTTGGACAAATGATAGTTGTTTTGAAAGGACGACATGGCAGAGGATTTAAGGACATTGTCCAAAGAGGGTTTGAAATGCTGGGCTGTGGCTGTCTAGTGGGTTGAGAGGGAAGTAAAAACAAGAAAGGTCTAACAAATAAGAAAAATAGCCAGAGAGGCTAACAATCCCTAAAGGTTTCTACTCCTGAAGAAACAGAACAGGTATCGATGGAGTAAGTGAACAAGAGAAGTGGAAAGAGAAGATGAATTATGAAAATGGGAAGTAAGAATTTAAAATTTTTTAAGTGGAACGGTCCCTGGTGAGGTGAGGTTGCAAGGATAGACGACTGAAATAGTTTCTCCCAAACCCAGAGTGCCAGATTTGGAAGAAATTTTGGAGGTTTCATAAAAATTGCCCTGTTCAGTGGGTGGGGAAACAAATCCAGAGGTTTGTTCCAATCAGCATGACCAGTAAGAGGCAAAGCTGGGGCTTATCTCTGTTTGAGTCTCAATCATCTGAATTCCTCATCGAAACTTAATAGTTGAGGAGAAGCCAGCGAGTTGGTTATCTCTGGTTCTTTCTGCTTTGCCCTAAGATTAGTTACCTGTTGTGGAGGAATGGAAGAGTAGTTTGATATCCTCTAAGCTGAGGACTCTGAAATGAATGAAAAATAGTGCACATTGTTTGGAGCTGCTGGTTTGCCTCATTGAAAGATTTGGAAAGATCTTCTCCATCTAGTCCAGTAACATACAAAATTGGGATTTTTAAAAAAGATATATGTGTAACTGTCTCTTATATAAATGCGTGTATGTATATATATGATTTGTATCAAATCATATGTGTGTATATTTTTTTTTTTTCCTTAATAGAAGTTGTCTCTTCACAATAGTTACTTTTAGGGAGCTATGTGAAATTGAGTGGGGTTGTACTGGTGAAGAGGGCTTCCACTTAATATTCTGTATACCTTCCTCTGTATTGTTGATTCCCCCCGCCCTTGGGGTGAATTATTTTATTATATTAAAAGCAACAGTATTTTAAGAAGAAAATTCTCCCACATAGCTAACAATGCCAGGGTAAGGGCACAGCTTCCCAAAGCTACATTAGAGCCCAGGCACCTGTAAGAAATGCTTGAAGTCACAGATAAGCCAGGAGATTCAGATTCCTTCAGGTTCTGCAGGAGACAGGACCAGCTAAATAAATTGGTAGGTGGAGTATGTGTGGAGTATTGCGCAAAATGAGAATTCCGGTCCCCTTAGTCAAAAAGTGTGAATTTCAAGATGGCAGCGGTAGAGCATTGAACCCACTCAGGGTCCTTCTGCGAGTGGGGCTCTGTGCCATTGCACACACAGGTCCCATGGCTACGAAGCCGGGCCTGGCTGGAGGCATCGAGGGTGTGGGGATTTAGTTCTGGTAAGCAAAAAGGAATACTCTATACCCATTTTAGAATTTGTTTTTTCAGTAAGGCTCTGAAATTCTAGAATGAGGAAGTTTTTTTGGGCTGGGCAGATCCTGCCTTTGTGACAAGTATGAGTAGCTTGTGCAGGTATGTGGGGCACTTGCTGTGTAACACTCTTGAAGGCAGCGGTTGCTGGCAGTGGTTGCCAGCTTTTATCCAGGCACAGAAGGACTGAGACCGGCTTCCGGCTTTAGCTTTATCCATGGCTCAGTAGAGAATGAGAAGGGTTGGTGGAAATCCCTCTCCACTCCTTCCAGGAGCTCCAGTTCCCCTCCATCTTAGCACAGCTGGGAGTCAGTACGGTGACTTGCCCTGTGTTTCTTCCTTCAGTGAGTCTTTCAGGACTCGGTGGTAAATCCGTGCTCCACCGTTTTCCATCGGAAGCTGGATTCTTCCCAAGTCCTTGGGTTCCGCAGTAAGACACCCAAAAGTCAGGGAAATATCTTTTAAAACCCCCTGATGCTGGTATTAGAGGGTAAAATTGCATTAAGTGAGCTAGAGAAGAGAGTGGGTGGAGAAATTTGTTCTGCATTATAACATAATCTAATTAAATACATTTTCCATGGTTCTTGAGAATTTAGACTGGGAAATTTAAGAAAAAAAAGATTCCCACCATCTCAAATTGTCATAAATAATTGATTCATGCCAGTGTGATCTTAAGATTTTATTTATTTTTAGAGAGCGAGCATAAGCAGGGGGAGGAGCGGGGGGGGCAGGGAGGAAGGAGAGGAGGGGGAAAGAATCTAAAGTGGACTGCATTGAGGGCAGAGCTGACGTGGGGCTCGATCTCACAACTCTGGGGTCATGACCTTGGCTGAAACCAAGAGTTAGAGGCTTAACCGACTGAACCATCCATGTGCCCCCATGCCAGTGTGATTTTTTTTTTAAATTTTTAAAAATTATTTATTTATTTGACAGAGAGAGACACAGAGAGAGAGGGAATACAAGCAGGGGGAGTGGGAGAGGGAGAAGCAGGCTTCCTGTGGAGCAGGGAGCCTGATGCAGGGCTCGATCCCAGGACTCTGGGATCATGACCTGAGCCGAAGGCAGATGCTTAATGACTGAGCCACCCAGGCCCCCCATGCCAGTGTGATTTAATAAGACCATACATGTCATCTTTGTATGTTGCCCATCATTCCTTGTCTTAATGAAAAAGATAATGCTGTATCATCAACATAGAGGCCCATCTTTGCAGGGTATCTTCTCCATGTTTGTTCAGCATTGGAAAGGTGCTGTCATAATCACAAAGGTGAGTGAAATGTAGGCAGCAGCATTGAGAACACACATCCAAAGAATGGTGTGATCGTGTGCAATTAGCATTTTCCTACTCTTCCTCATGAGTTAGGTTCTTCTTACTGCACTTCTCCCATATCCAGTAAAATTTTTTAAAGAGATTTATTTATTTATTAGAGAGCATGCGAGCAGGGGTAGAGTCAGAAGGAGTGGGATAGAGAGAATCTCAAGCTAACTCGCCGCTGAGCACAGAGCCCTACCGGAAGGTGAGGGGAGAGGGAGCTCAATCTCACTTTTCTGAGATCATGACCTGAGACAAAATCAGGAGTTGTCCACTCAATCTACTGAGTTGTCCACTCAATCTACTGAGCCACCCAGGCGCCCCTCCAGTAAATTTTTAAAAGTCTTATCAGATAGCTCTGAATATGAATATTTACTACTGGAAATGTAAAATTAAACCCATGTTCTTACCTATTTAGGTTTTTAATATTTTTCATTTTAGCCAATTTCAGGCGGTTGATTTTTGGTCTGGCTTTACATTGTTAAAAGAAACAGAGCACATGCCCTTCAGTATTTTCCAGGTAGATATGTATAATTTGCCTTTTTAATTTCTTCAAGATTATACCGCAGTGAAATACATGTGTATAACATTTAGAACATATTTTAAATATATATCAGAAGATCTTTTTTATAGGAGATTGAATAATACTAATGCTATAAAGTCCAAATTTGTTTGGACTGATTGACGTCAGGGTAAAAAAAATCTCAGTTTATGTAAACATTAAATCTGAGCCTCACTGCCTATCCAGTGCCTGGAATGTTGGTGTGAGAGGTGTTGGTGGTCGCCGACACTCCGAGTCACATAACAGAGTCTCCCATGAGTCACCGCGTGGAGCGGTGTTGAGTGTGATGGTGCTGGCTGCTCATACATCCTTCTCCACCTGCCGGTGTGACCTCTTCCGTCCCTAACTGGGGTCTGGTTTGTCCTCCAAGTCAAGGCTGCTTTTAATTTCCTTGAACTATAGAGCTGCTTTTAATTTCTTTGAAATCACACCGGTGCTTGACTTCTTTAACTCAAAAGGACCTTCTATCTGTTTCACTGGGGCCACCTTACAAACCTAGACACACCTTGGACCTTGTTTCCGCCAAGGTCTCTTTTCGAAGACCTTGACATCAGAAATTCACTTTCTCATTTCTGTCCGTTCTTTACCTTAATTATGCCTCATCTCTTAACTATGTTCTTTTCCCCCATAGAATCTCATCTCCTTAACTTCATGTTCCTTTTTGTTTTTGTTTTTTTTCTGGAAAGATCCAAATGATCTTTCATTATCCCCCTCAATTCTATGACCTGGTGTACTCTTGGCCATGACAAGGTAACGGACAACAGGGTCAGTCTTATCTGCTCAGATTCCAGGGGCTGGGGACTCCTAGATAAAAGATGTTATATGCAGTAGGATTAGCTTTAGTTTGACTACATGTTCTTCGATCTCAATTGAGACCTCTCTGCTCCTCAGCTGTACTTCAATTTCTAATTGATTTTTGCTTTTGGTCCAGTCTTGCCTTTTGATTTTGTGACACTTTTCTAAAGACTCAGATTATATTCTAATATATCTGTTTCTGTCACTGAGACATTTTAGGTTATATTTTAGCACCAGCTCCTGGTATTCAAACCCAGTTCTGGTCTACCCGGCTGATCCTTAGTCTACCTTGATATATGTCCTAGAGGTTAAATGCGGCTGAAACCATCTCTTAATACTGATAGGTCCATTCACCCAGTGGCCTCCTCTCAGTCCTCTTTTCTTTCTGTAGTGTTTGTCAGGACAGGTTTTCTGCTGGAAATCCCTCCCTCTGCCTCCCAAGTTATACTGGTTTTCTTTCTGTCCTCCAGATGCCCCGAGTTCCTTTGTGTCTCTGAGCTTTTGCACCCTGGGTTGTCATCGTGTCCCTCCCCCTGCCCCCCACCTCCTTGCGCTCCAGACTTAATTGTCACTTCTGAAGAGAGCCTTCTCTGTCTCTTCCCTGTTTCTCCAAGCACCTGTCCTTTCAGTTGTTGTCACAATTTGTAACTTGGTTCTGCTATGACATGGCTACGATCTGCTGGCTTTAGGTTGCACCCCCAACAACTAGCACCTGTGCAGGACCACAGTGGACTTTCCCGAAGCTATTTTGGATGCCTATGGGAATAAAAGAAATTCGGCTTTTTCCTCCATGCCTTCCTTTTACGTAGTTTTGGTGTAGCCAAAATAGATTCCTTGTTCTTCCCTGTACGCATCCAGTCCTTTCCTTCTCCCATGCCTCACTCAGGTTACCCCACATCTCCAGCTGCATGAGCAAGGCCTGCTGTGATTTCTCCCTCGTCTTGGCTTACAGAGTGGGTTTGTCTTCATCTCTCCTAAAGGACTTGTTAATTTTGAAATTGTCCTGCCGTGTGGATGGCCCCCTTCCTTGTCACTGAACTGAAGGCTCCTTAAAGGCAGAATTGGCGGCTCCTTCAGCTTTGTAGCCCTCCCAGCATATAGCCCAGGGCCATGCACAGAGTTTGTTCCCACTACTGTCATGTTAATTGTTGAATAAATGAAAATCTGTACCTTTTGACTACATTTAGCTTCTCTGTAGGAGACTGACAGCTTTGAATTGGTTAAGCTATAGTAATTTGTCTTAAAATGTGGATTGACTATCTTTGCCTCTCTTAAGGAGCTAATTTTCTCAGTCTACAGTTCATGCATATCAAAGGAATGCTTTTTATTAGTAATATTAACAATGTTATTACTTAGAGCTTTTTACAGTTAATGAAATTTTTCATATTGATGATCTCACTTGGCCTATTGGCAACTTTATCAGGCAGGTGGAATAATAAGTATTATTGCCTCTCAATGAGACTGGGCTCAGAACAGTCAAGCAGTGTACCTAGGGCCACACAGCTCATCTCCTGATTATCTAGCCTTGATTCTCAGATGGGGGATGGAGTAGGGGAAGGGTTGGGACTTTGTGGTGTTCATGGTGCCCTAGAGATTACATTCACATCACAGGGAGGTGATAGTTTTCCCAAATGATTGCCATTCTGTCACTATTAACGATGTGACTATATCCTGCCTTTGTGTTGGATCATAAAAGAGTTAGGAAAATTTGAAAGTACTGTGTTCCTTTGGAATTTTATCTTTGTTGTGATAAATTCAAGACAATTGCTGGGCTTACTATATACTTGACATCTTAGAAAAAAGACTTCTTTAGTTTTTGCGAACTGTTTCCTCATTGCCTCCGTGAGAACTTACTTATTCTCATTCCAAGAGATAGGCAGAGAGTCTTGACATCTGCTCTTCTTCTTTGCGGTGTGAGGATACTCATTTTCCTTCTGCACCAAGAAGAAATCACAGTAACTGAAGCTGGAGCTACAGGGGCAGGAATATGATGCTATAGTCCTATCCCCTTGTTCAAAGCAATGGTTCTCAACTCTTTACTTTAGCTTAAAAACATACTGATATCCAGGCCCCACTCCACACCAGTGAACCTAGAATCAGATGTAAGTAGGGCCTGGACAACTTTAATTTCTGAGAGCTTCACAGTTAATTTTGAGGTATGGCTCAGACTTAGAGCTGATAAGATTTTCAATTGAATATATTGCCCTAGAACAAAAAGAGCTTGTAAAGTAAATTGAACAGTTTTTTATTTGAATATTTAAAGATTTTTTTTCTTTTTTTTTTTGGATAGTGGTTTCTTACAGTTTTGATTGATTGATGACCCGTAGGGACTGATAGCTTTGGTGGCCTGGTTGGGAGAACCCAGGTACTGGCCTCTTGTTTTAGCCCGTAGTCCTTCTGGGAAGTTGTTTTTTTGGAGAGATGTTTACATTGTTCAGAAAATGTTTCGTGCTTTTAGTTTCACTATGCAGCACTTTAAGTTTTATGATATTGGAAAAGAACTATTATAATTTGCACTTGTGGCCTCGTGAAGTGGCATGATGGAGTTGAATAGCGCATTGAAAGGACTTTAAGATCGAAAACTTGATGCTGCCATAAGGGATTATTTGATTATCTTTAGAATCTTAATGTATTAACCCAAGATCAAGGTTTATGTTATGTAAGAGTTGGATTTCTTAAGGTTGAAAACCCTTTTGCCTGTTTTTCTGAGGAATTACAAATGCCTGCTTTCATCTTCTCTTGACACTCTGTCCCGAATGGGAATAAGCTATCTCTTTCAGTTAAAAATCTCTGCAATAAGCAGCATTCCAATCAAGTGTTTGTAGATACAGTGGAAAGGATATCTCCTTAACTACTATAGCTAAGAGTTTGTTCTCGGAGTAAAGCAAAGTCCCTTATAATAGAGATACAGTTTACCTAAGAGTCATATTAATAAGTAAAAAAAAGATCAGCTTTTTGAATAATATATGAATTCATATGATATCAGTGGTATCTGGGCATTTGGGACAATACATAATTAGTTTCAGTTCCTTTAGAGAGGGAGATGTGGATGTTAAAATAAATTGCTGATGAAGCACATACTTTGGAGAACAGTGTATTTCAAAACTTTGTGCAATATCAGCTATTTCTTTCAATGGTATGGAAATATAGCATAAGACAGAGAAGATTTATTAGGGGCAGTTTTACACCATTCTTACTGTATAAAAGTTCATAGTTTGCTCATTTGGAACTAGTTACTAAAAGAAGAATAATAGCAAATATTTATAGGCCTGCTGGGAACACATTAGTTCCGTGCAACCTTGGCACCATTGTTTGTCGCCGGTAAACCAGTCATAATCATTTGCTTGTATAAGAATAATCAGTATCACAATAGTTTAGCATTTAAAAGAGCTTGGTCATTTCGTTACTAAGAGTTACCCTTTTACAAAACTCTGAATAATGGGCCTACCCCAGAAAATTCAGCTCTCACAGAGTGAGAAGACTTGGAATTGTGGGATAAATACATTCTGAGGCAAGAAGGGAGGGAGGGAGTTTGGAAAAAATTGTTTTTTATTAAGTAAAAGTGAAGAAATGGGACTCCATGGAAGGAGCTGTTTTGCTACAAGGAAAAATACTCCAAACAAAACTGTTCCTGGGCTGTCGTGTCTCCTCATTCTCACCTTGAGGGAGTTCCTTCAAAGGTTTCAGTTTTACCATGGAAACTAATTAATGAGGTGTCAACATACACTGTATATACGGGATATGGGATACGTAGTATAAGGCCCTCTGCAAGCACGGTTTACCCTCTGCTCCTGAGGGTTGGAGACACACAAACAAAATACTACCTTTTGCACAACTCTTTGAAGTTTGTACTCTGATTTCAGTACAGTTATTCTCATTGTCTTAAATATGTTCAGAAGTATTCTTCCTGAGAAGTGGGGCCCATTACCTAGCCAAGGATTCATCCCCTTGCTCATCACCTTTCTCAGGTTTGCTTCTTTTGATAAACATCACATTCATGAGCAATTCCTTGTCTCCATTAAGCCTAAAGAAAATGAGGGGTTTGTTAGAACACTCACTGGGGAGAAGTCTTTAATTTGGTTTGTTTTTCTGATGACATCTACGGCATTAAAGTAAAAATATTTAAATATAACAGTTCACCAAGTGCATACTTAATGTGCAAAAAGCACAAATGTGTGGGAGGGTTCATTTTCTGCATTTAATTTTTTCTTTTTTTTTTTCTTACTAAAAACAAACAAACAAAAGCCCAACCACTACTTCTTCGACCGAAAAAAAACAAAATGGGATAACTAAGCTCACAGAGTCAGAATCTACAGGTCTGGCAGGCCGAGTAGGTGCGATTATAGCTTGGTCAGTAATAATGACAGATTTTAGTGTCCATTTTAGTGTATGAAACACTAAATTACAATGAATTGAAAAGATGGCTGGTTTATAGTCCTAGAATAGCATTTCTGGGAGGTAAGGATGACGTTAAATCATTTTGGGATGGTTTCAGTTGTTTCTCTTTTAATTGCAGGTACAGTGTTGTTTTCACTTCTTTGCATGTTAATACAAATGGGAAAATATTTGTGGATGGTCTATTTGGGAGAGAGACTCATTATGATGTCTATCTCCACCTTTAACCGATCCCTATTTTTTTTGTTCTGTTGTTTGTTTTTGGCACACAATATTAGAACTCAGCCCCTTGGAAAATGTCATAAAGAAGTTTCATGATTCAGATAATTTTTTTTCTATAAGTCTGCATGCAGGCTGCTTCAGCTAGAGAGTTGCCAGTCAGTCAGGCCTGATGCAATCCACTCTAGCCCGCCTTGCAAACTCAGTGCTAGAATCTCTCGTGCTGTTAATGATTATGTATGAAGACCTGGGAAGAACTGGAGGTGTCATCGACGACAGATAAAAACATAACATGGTGCTTTTTTCAAGTAGGGGAAGGTACACATGTGGCAGGCCAATTAGATTGACTTCCATATTCCAAATAGACAACGTATTTGGAGCAGAAGTGAAAATGAAATAATGGCCCAAAGCTTGACTTGTCGGCTAGCTCTGTGTTTGACAGGAGGGAGGCTCCTGGGCAGACGTTGTAAAGGGGCCAGGCCAGTGTGCAACACCGGTGCTTAGAGAGAGGCTGTGTGTCGGTAGAGAAGGTAGGATGTGGAGTCGGTAGAGAAGGTAGGATGTGCAACACCGGTGCTTAGAGAGAGGCTGTGTGTCGATAGAGAAGGTAGGATGTGGAGGCTGTGTGTCGGTAGAGAAGGTAGGATGTGGATTCAGATTCTAATTCTGCCTAAAGCTCATTAGCTTTGCAGTGTTGGGCCAAGTCACTTCATGTTTCGCATCTTCAGAATATAGATGGAGGGGAGGTACTGTCTTCCCTCGGTACCTCATGAGGTCAGTGAGGAGGCAACCGTGAAAACCCAAGTGGAAATACTTTGTTAACTCTTAAGTTTCTACGTGGAATTTGTTCTACATTATGATAAGAATCACTAGTACCTGGGTTAGAGGAAGAAGTGCTGGACCATTTTGAGTTCTGCTTTGTGAAGAATGGAGCCTCTTCCTTAATCCCATTTTCGGGCAGATCCAGAGATACTAAGCAAAGAACCAGGAAAGAAAGTAGAGTGTGAGTCTCTGGATTCTATCCTTGGCTATCCAGGAGTTAGCAGGGGAGAGTCAGGTACACACAGCATGGCCTCTTTTTATGATTCTAAAAAAAATACAACCTAAAACACATCGCCAGAGTTGCCTACAAAAATGTAAGGACGTGAGCCACTGCACTGAAGACGCCTCTCTTTATTTTAAAATGCATTTTCAGTTTTAAATGTAGTGAAATATCTCAGTCAAAACAAAAGATTATTTTTTTTAGAAAAAGGAGATACTGTTTTGCCCTCGATACCTGGTAATATCCCACTGTGTTCGTGTTTTCAGGATAAAACAATGCTTCTACCTAAGTACCAATCAGTAGCAATTCACTGGTTTGTGGGCTTAGGTGCTTAATCAATAGGATTCTGATTTTTCTTAGCATTAAATTAGCTGCTTTAAAAATGAGAGTTAAAAAAGAATATTGAAAACACCCCAGCCAAGCTCAGACTTAACAGGTGTTAACATTTTGCCACATTTTCTTGAGATATTTTTTTTGTGATGGTTTTTAAAAATCATGTTTGGTTCAACATGACAGATTGAACATATATATTCCATTCTCTTTGGAAATCCCACTGAAATTAATAGTAAATTAATGATAATTTTACAAAGACATAAATTTAAGGAAAGCAAGAACAGACAAGGAAACGACAGACCAGAGATGTTAAACATTTTCTGAAAGACAGAAAGTCGATGGAGAAATAAGAACTGGCTTCGTAGCACAGACTAGCCAAAACCTGAGTGTTAGCATGACCCAATACAGCACTACCCCTCAAAAGGTTCATGATCGGAGGCACGAAGGCTCTTGGAATCGGGGATGAAATTGGGAGTGCAGAAGCGTGCCGGTTAGAAGTCTGCTTACAGATGACTAAGACCATTCGGTCTTTTCCACCCCTTGAGTCGAAGTAACCATATTATTCCCGCTCTGACCTTCACAAGACTCAAGAGAGGGATGCTCTGGAGAATTTAAACCAGGGAGACTCCAGACCCTGAGTGCCTGGCACAACAGAGCACAGGAGTGAGGGACAGACTGACCACGGGGTGCTAAGTGCAAATCAGCTGCTTGAATGATGAGTCGCAGATACAATCTCAGCCTCCTTTCCCCTTAAGATTGATGGTCATAAACCAGTTATCACCATATAGAGAAAATACTGATTTTCATACTCTCTTTTGGTCACTAGTTTTCTAAGTTGGACCAAAAAAATGGAAGGGATTTAATTTTACCCCCTGCTGGTTACCGTTGTCGCTAGTAGCAGCCCCGAGCTCCTGACGCCCGGCTAAGCCAACCTTGTTAGGTTAGTAATTGTTGGCTGAAGGTGGACAGCAAAACACTCAGTCCCAACTGTCACTCCCTCTGGTTAGCCTTGCTCCCACTGAATGGTTCTGTTCCCACTGAATGCTGTCATACCTTCTACTCTCTCATACTTCTTTCTCTAAAAAAAGATGACATTTGAATAATTATATTAATGGATATTCTCTAGATGACTTAGATTTTGAATGTTAAGTCCTTAACAGTGTGGGTGCTTGCATTCGTATTTCCCAGTTTGTTTTCTATATATCATATGCCGTGTTTACATTGTTTTTCTACATGTTGAAAATGAATCATGGGCCTATATATTCTTATAATATTAAAGTTAGGGAACGTCCCTTAGAGATCAGTGTGTTCAATCTCTGTGTGTTTTTTGTTTTGTTTTGTTTCAGCTGGCAAATTGAAGCATGAAAAGGGGTAAACAATTCATCCAAAGTGACCAAGTAGTTAGTGGCAGAAGCAGGGCTAAAATTGTTGACAATGGGCTTTGATTATCAATGAGAATATATAGTTACCACTTGTAATCTGTAAACTATAATGTGGGATTTGAAAGGCTATATATTTTTTCTTTTTTAAAAAAATTGTATTTAAATTCCAGTTCATTTACGTACATGGTAATAATGGTTTCAGTTGTGCAATATAGTCATTCAGCGCTTCCATACATCACTTGGCGCTCATCACAAGGGCCCTTCTTCATCCCCATCACCTATTTCCCCCATCTCCCCCAACCCCCCTCCCCTTCTGATAACCATCAGTTTGTTCTCTGTAGTTAAGTGTCTATTTCTTGGTTTGCCTTCCCCTCTCTTTTTTTTTCCTCTTTGCTCATTTGTTTTGTTTCTTAAACTCCACATATGAGTGAAATTATATGGTATTTGTCTTTGAAAGGCATTATTAATAGAAAATAATTGTTAGAAATTCATAGGAATTTTTAAGACCCCAAGTAGATAAACTTATTCCACTGACTGTCCAGTTGCCCATTTTGTTCTCTCCTAAGAGTTTGCCTTCATGATAAAAATTTGCTCTTGGTCAGCATTCTACCTATCTCTGGCTCCTGTATTAGAATTCGGATTCTCCAGTGCTGCATGCAAGCCAGGAGATAGGAGAATCACTGGAGGAGTTTGTTTTTTGAACTCACACAAGATATTACTAAAGAATGTGTGTTACTCAAATAAGCCCTATGGAGTTGGAAAAAGGTTGAGAGCTACTGCTAGAGAATTGTATTTTAAGTAAAGGAATCGGATTTGGGAAATTGGAATAAAATAGGAAGATAAGTATAAATCACAGTGATAGTCTCTTATCTAAATTCTGAGCAGATTCCTAAGAATAGTAGCAAGATTCTCTCACAACCATTCATTTTACTATTAAAGAACATCAAATAATTCCTGCTAGTCTCTCTAGCCCCAGAACAATTTCAATATAAATAGATTTGTACATTTCAGAGAAATGGATGTATGTGTTTCTTTCTTGGAAAGTAATTAAAGGATAAGATTTTTATAAATGTTTCCTAATATTCCAAATTGTGGTTGTACTTTATATTTATATACAGTTGATGGCCCCTTTTTGTAACTTCCTAAGAAGTCTTTTATTGGGAGTATCTTGATTCACAGTAAAGTATGTAAGTCAGCTTCCGGTCAGTTTTACTGAGAGTGGTCTTATAAGTGAATAATTTATTACAGTAATGGCTTATAAGGTAAAGAAGCACAATATCTGCAAGAATATTGCCAGGAATTGTTGATGGAAGCACATTCTTTGATTTTTCTAATGTATTTGTTAATGTTTATCATTTAAATTAGGCAATAAGTATATGGTCCAAAGGACCGTGGGAGTATTATCTAGCCACACTGGCTTAACATCGGGTCAGCAAATGCTCCGAGCCCTGTTCTGCTTCAGAACTTCGCACGTGTTGTTAGGCTGGCCTGGAACCCCATTACTCCTCTTGGCAAGGCGTCTTCCCCTTCAGGTCTTTGTTGAAATGCCATTTAAGTATTTGGTAAAAGAAAGCATAACGCATAAAGAAAACATAATTTTATATATAATGGGCACTTCCACCCACTCTTGGTCTTCAAGTGTTAAGATCTGTTGGTGGTGGTTTTTCCAGCTCCAGTTATTATTTATGGGTTTTTATCTACTGTTGGAAGGCAGAACAACGTTCTTCTAAATGTTAATGAAATTAATATGAGGTCTATGGTGACAAGTGAATTAGACGTTCTCATTTTTCCCATTTCATCTGAAATACAACTAATATCTGGCATTATAAATAACACAGTGTGTGTGGGCTAGTTGTTACAGGGCTATAGGGTTGGCGTCTGGGTTAAGTAGAAATCAAGTTACATCAGGGAGGTATGGGAAAAGGCAATTATTGTGCTTACGTTTTCCTTATTTCTAGGTAAGAAATACGTACTTATTAAGGTTTTACTTAAATAATTGAAATTAGGAGCTGTAGAATGAACATTACTGTTTCTGTCATTCCTTCATTCGTTTTGCTAAGTGAGCACTGTTCCGGGTGCTGCAGCAGGTTGTCAGAAGTGCTTGGCCCTTGAATGTAGCACTTAGTAAATGCTTATTAAGTGACTATATGAACAAATGAATGAATGGCAGGTTTCTTTCTACAGAGAAGCATGCAAACAGTTTGGTAGAGAGGGCAGACCTTTCAACAAGTGTTGTTTTGTGGGGAGAGAAGAAGGGAGCTTTAGTTTTAGCAGGTGACCCAGTGTCCACCAACGAAACCTGAGGGACATCTCCTGCAGGAAAGGATTTTTTTTTTTTTTAAATATATTCTTAAAGAGACAGTAAGAAAGAGCACGTCTTTTTTTCAAGGGCTGTCATCATCTCTGAATGTGATGTCTGGAGGTGTTTCAGAGAGTCTTGTAACTATGAGGAGAATAGTCAGATGGGAAAGTTGACATGCCAAGGATGGCAGTGAAAATATAGAACCTAGGAAATTAATAATAGTAGAGGTACCCTATCTTTGGATTTCTTGTTATGCAAGATAATAAATATCTGTAAGCTTTGTGAGGGCAAGGTGTTTGTACATTTTGTAATCTCTCTTATGCCTGGAATAGAGCCTGGCACTATACTATATACATAACAAATATTTTATAATATATTTAAGTTAGTTTTTCACCAAAGGTACCTTGATGTATTTAGTGGGGTTTAATGGCAAAATCAGAGGAAGAAATGTTTTTATAAATGGACTTAATTGTGTTAATCTTTAAATGTGGTTAATGAATTTGTTCCTCTGTATGGAAGCCATTTCTTGGGGCTTATGTTTGGGGTAACATTTTATTCCCATAAATGTTAAAATCATCTTGATACACTGATGAAGACAAGAATCTAAAATTCACATTCTCCAAATCAGTCTCCAAAAATTTAAAGTAGCCCTGTAAGGGGGTGGGAAGCGGGGGTGAGATTTCATCTTCAGAGAAGACAAGATGAGAAGGAGAAAATCATGTTATTTTTCCCTATTTGTTTACATGTTAAACCTTTCCATTATGTTTAAGCTGTGATCTGTTGTTCACATGTAAGAAAGAATTTAAAATTCATATATACTTCCCACTACTTCCTTAGGGAGGAAGGTCTCCAGGATCTCCTGCAGGGGTTGGATATGATCATTGGGACCATCCCAGCCTTAGAGTCACTTCTGAGAACTTTGCTTGGAGTCCTAAATCTTTAAATTATGTCGGAGAGAGCATCATCTATAATGGGAACTGTTCTTAGAACTAAAACACAAAGGTTTCCTCGTCTCGGACCATATCTTAGAGGAATTTATTGAAGAGTGAAAAGCTATCCCAATAACAAATACTCACCAGTGAACTTTGAGGGTTATGACCTATATTAAAGCTCAGGGGAATAACAGTGGAATTTACTTTTTTTCTGATTTACCTTGTATAAGCTACCAGAAATAAATTTCTTTTTAAACGTTCAGTTAGCAGCGCATCGTTTCCTCTACCTGATTCCCTCTCTTCAAATTGGAACTTCATTTGCATTTCCACTGCTCTAACCTCAAAGAGATACTACATCAGGTTGGATTTACTTTTATTAAAGGGTGGGGGGACTTTTAGATTTATAATTTGGTACTGACTTTTTAATGCTGTTTTCAAGAAGGTCACTTAACTAGTATTTTTGATACATTTCCCTACACATTGTATGATATCTGTAACTGAATCTTTAATTCCCTTGTTATAGCCGAGAGAATTTCTTGAATCCTTGCTGTAGCTCCACCATCCTCATATTATGCTTTTACAGCAATTCCCTAGACTCATGAAGGTGAAGGATGAAGTTTATAATGGTATTGAATACCAAACTGTTGCTTGATTTATTCAGGAAGGTTGTTATATACTGGGATCAAGTGACAGCTTAAAAGCTGGTATAATTCATCATCATCAGTTAATTTTCACTGGGTGTCCACTGGGTGCTGAACATTGTACGAGGTTCTTTGTCAGCAGGTATGTGCCTGATAAGGTTGATGGAACTCTAAGAAGACGGAATTTTGTCTTTAAGGTACTCGCTATACAATCAAAGGCAAGTCAGTAAATGCCCGGTGTTAAGCTCTGTGTACAAAACATACGCAACTAAAAGTACTTTATTTTTTGAAGGGTTCTTGTTAGTAAATTGAGGTCCTGCTCTCATGAATAGCCATAGTGACACCAGAAGAAAGTGGGTGACGTTGGATGGATCAAGGTTAGGTGTCTGCCATGGTCCAGTTCTTGCTTGACCCCCACACATTTACTTGTGTGTACACACAGATACTTTTTGTTTCCGTGCATATGATTTCACAATATTCTTAATGAGATCCAATTATCCTTTGAACAAACATGTGCACCCCGCCTCTCCCTAATGAGAGACAAATCAAAGTCACATTTAGATGATGCATCTAGAGCTGGTGTCATGTCATTGTTCTACAGACCTCTGGGTGATGTTCATTCCTCCTTTGAGATGGTTCAGAAATGTGACCTCAGTCAAATTTGGAGTTAGCTCCTCATGATCTTGCAACTTATGTTTTAAAACATCTCTGGCTGTATGATGGTGAAGGGAGCATAGGATAGCTGCAGTGTCAACTCTCAAGCATGGTACTGGTCTGGGGAATATCCATATACCCCTGGTTAGGCGTAGTACGGAAGCATCTGTTGAGTTTCTCCCTTGACCTTGGCCTGGGCAGTGGATGTGCTCACGCCAGGATTCTCTGCTAAGATTTCTCTTGTTGGGTGTCCTTCATGGCCGTAACTGAGAAGGGCTTCAGGGAGGATTCCCTCATAGGGGCCTTAGCAGTTCTCTTCTTGTTGTTAACAAGGACTTAGATTCAGGGATTGCCTTAGGGTGGAACTGTCATAAGCCTTTATTTGCTAGGCTAGAGATTTTACTAGCAATTTAATTTCTTTAACATCTTCGTTCGTTGCTTATCAGTACCCTTTCTTGGGAGGTAGTGGGGGAAGACTTCATGTTCTTGTAACTGGCATCAGAAGTTGTGTTGCATAATGATCTTTGACTCTGGGCCCTTGACTTGCCACTTCTGTTTTCGAGCTCTGGACTCCCTCTGTCTCCACGTAGTAGCTTGCTGTCCCTAGCATTACTTCTGTGGGTGGTGAGCCTTGGCCCCAGCGGCTGCTCCTTCCCCAGACTGTATCCCTTGTCAACGAGTTCTGGGAACTGCTTACTGATGGGCAGTGAGTGTGGGAGGCACCTGACAGAGTCTGCAGTTTCAGGCTTCCCAGTTCTCGCTCTCCTCCCTCTTCCATCGTTCAGCACTTCGTGTTTACCTCATCAGCACTGAATTTTGACTGAACACGTAATCTGGCTGCTGAAATTCAGTTGCCATATCTGACAGTCTGAACTTCAGTGGTCTCAGCTCTCTGGCTGCTGGGGCCGCTACTTAGGGCTGTATGCCTGTGAATTGCACAAAGGCAAGTGGAGACCGAAACCCTGCCCTTGCTCTAATCACCGAGGCGTGTCTCAGGCAAGGAAGGCTTGCACAACTGGTCTATGCAGAGGGGAACACCTTTTTGGATTTACACACTAGCAAGTTTATTTGTGTGTTGCTAGCTTTGTCTGTGTTGCTTGCAGAGAAGAATAGCTCTCTCTCTCTCTTTTTTTTCCCCCCCAGTTGGCTTTTACCATGGCCAGTTAGAATGGGTTTGTTGTTTTCTTATAGCAGCTACGGAAAGCCATAAGAAGTCCAATATACCAATATATGAGTAGTTTTCTGCAGCGTACCGCAAAGCTCCAGCCTCAGTACGCACGTACTCCATGTTCCAAGAACTGATGGCACCTTATTTTAACCCCTTTGCCACCAGTTCATAGTGACTACTGATTTTGTACGGTAGAATGTATTGATCCTCATCCTCCCCCCGTTCTCGGCTTTACTTAGGTGATTGCACATTTTAACAACCTACTCTTTTTTTATTTTTTATGTTCAGTTAGCCACTGTGTAGTACATCATTAGTTTCTGATATAGTGTTCAATGATTCATTAGTTGCCTATAACACCCAGTATTCATCACAACACGTGTCCTCCTTAATACCCATTACCCTATTACACCATCCCCCACCCCCATCCCCTCTGAAACCCTCAGTTTGGTTCCCGGGGTCCATAGTCTCTCATGGTTCATCTCTCTCTCTGATTTACCCCCCTTCCGTTTTCCCTCCCTTCCCCTATGGTCCTCCATGCTATTGCTTATGTTCCACATATGAGTGAAACCATATGATATTTGTCTTTCTCTGCTTGACTTACTTCACTTAGCATAATCCCCTCTAGTTCCATCCATGTCGATGCAGTTGGTGGGTATTCATCCTTTCTGATGGCTGAGTAATATTCCATTGTATATATGAACTCCATCTTCTTTATCCATTCATCCGTTGAAGGGCGTCTCGGCTCCTTCCACAGTTTGTCTGTTGTGGACATGGTAACAGCCTACTCTTGATGCAGTTTTTATATTTGATCAGAGTTCTTGGTTTCAAGATTTTTTTTTTTTTAACTTGTATCCTTGCTTGACTGGAGGGCCCTTATCCCGGGGGGGAGAGCTAAAGGCACCCCAAGGCAGAGATGGGTCTAGGGCCTATGTCAGAAAGCAGTTCTGCATCTATCCAAGTGTGTCGGTGTGTATCTTAGTTGAAACCTAAGAGTGCTGCGTGCTTTTAGTTGTTGCTATCTGATACTTGCTATTGTTCTGAGAATCCTGAGGAAACCTATTTGTTAAAATTTAATAGAGTAATAGTAGGATTTTTCAGGCTTCTGCTTGCCCGCCCACTAATTGGTTTTTTAAAAACCAAAAAAAATGCCTTTTATAACTTTAAAAAAAAAGAAAAAGAAAACAGGTAAAATTTCAGTATGTAAAATAGATTTTTGGAAGATTGTGACTTTGTGCTATGTTTTTATTCATATGTTTTCTGTCATCCGAAAATACTGCTTAGCTTATTTATTTTCTATAAAATATAAGTGCATATGCATTTATTTAGATATGTATTATACAGTTATAAATAATCATAAGCAGAGGTCACTTTATCAGTTGAATCAAGTGATGGAAATACCTATTGAGTCCGAGAACAAGGGGATACCATAGCAAACGGAGATCCTATCTTCATGATGGGATTATATCAGAAGACAATATCATCTTTTAATATATAAATAAAGCTTGTAGATAATAATCCATAAGGAAGCCTGCTAACTTAAACTGAAAAATATTCTGTTCTCAAATGTAGGAGTGGTGGGCTCCTATTATCCATATAAGTTAACTAGAAACTGTGATGTGCACGAGCGGGCATAAAGTCAGGCTGAATTTGTCATTCATTTGGGAATAGAAACAAGCATTCAAGAAAAGCTACACTTGGAGGGAATATAATACAAATTTTTTGTTGTTCATTGGTTTACTGCTTGGGGCCTTTTAGAAAAACGTGCAAATCTTATTTTCCTTCATAATCCTTATATTTTAGTATATTTAGTATATTTTTCAATCAAGTTGTTATTTTTCTGAAAAATGAAAGGTGACGTTTGTGATCTTTTTTTTGCAACCTGTTTATTTCTAAAAAGGTTTTGTGTTGATTTATAGGGAGGAACAGAAACCCCTAGTAACAGAATAAAAAATAAAAGCCAAATCGTAATCAGAAAGAAATGACAGGAAAATTTTGCAGGGAAGAGAAAGGAAAGAGAAAAACAGTGGTATGAAACTGGGAAGTGTTAAACCTGTCCATACCCATGAGGATCTGTCACTGTTTCTCATTTTACCAGTGAAGGTCCTAATGCCCAGGGGGATGAAGTAACTTTCTAAAGCTCACAGAACCGGGAAATACTGACTCTAGAATTCAAACCCTAGTGGGTCTTGCTCAAAGCCGATGCCCTTCCCTCCATCTGCTGATACTGGTGTCTTTTGGAGGAAAATGCTAGCAATTGTGCACAAATTGCTCCCGATATAAAGGTGACCAACTTGTCCTGATTCACCTGGGACTGTCCTCGTTTTAAAACTAAAAGTTCTGCATCCCTGCACCTCCCTTAGTCCTGATCAGACGAGATGGTTGGTCACTCTACTAGATTTCCTACCAGCTGTGGTGACGATACAAATTGTCTTCGAACCGCAGAGTAATACTGGGGTCCTTTTCCTACAGAGCTGCATGATGCACGATTATCCCTCAGTAATCATCAGCTTCTGCATTGTAAAGCTTATCTGCTGTCTTCTAAGAGTAACCACAGGCTGTGGATTTGGCAGTGGCCTTTCTACTGCTACCAATGTATTGTTGCTTTCTTTCTAGTGAAATGTGCTATCTTTTGGGTCACGAGTGCTAGGGGCAGTTCACGTATAAGTATCTATAATGTGCATCGTTGTTCATAGGACTTGATAGAAGCTATTAGTGTTTTATAACAGTGAGTCCCAGCGTTACTCTGTGGGCTAAATAAAAGTTTATTTCTTATGGAAGAGTATAGGATGAGCATTCCAGGTCAGTGAGAGGCTCTCCTCCTCTCTGCTGCCCCTGCAGATTCCTTCTATTTGGTTTCTCCAGCATGCTTAAGATACTTCCCTCTGCTGTGGTCAAAGCTGGGTTGCTGGCAAGTGCGAGAAAGAAAGTATAGAGGACACACCCCAGGCTGAGGCCTAGGCCTGGAAGTGGCAGAAATAATTTCTGCTCTCATTCTTTCAGAGTGAACATGGGTACATGGCTGAACTTGAACCGCCAGGAACACTGGAGAAATGGTTAGCCAAGAGCCAGGACAATGGGGAGCATGGATTTGGGGAGAAGCTAGCAGTCCTCCCTCTTTCAGGCTCTGCTGAAATATGTCTAAGTACTTTCTTAATGTTCTTTACCAGATGAAGAAAATGATTGATTCTCCAAACAACTTCTCAAGTTTTATCCTTTTGTTTAGGAAGAAGTATTTGCAACCCCTGCCACTGATTACGGATGAATTACTGTTAAAAATGCTTTCGTCATAAGACAGTCTCCTCCATCCTGTGCATTCCAAGTCATGTAGGTAGACAGAATTTGATTGGGATTCTTAAAGTGATCAATGTTACCAAAAGGTCACAGTTTCAAAATAGATTTCACCATGTTAATATATACATTAAATAAAATGAAGATGTAATAGGTGATGAAAGAGTTCAGAGGCTCAAGAGATAAATAAAAATTTTCGGATATGCCCTTGGAAGGGAACTGAGGAAACAGGTAGGAAACGCCAGGGGCTCCCAGACTGTGGAAGTGTTAGGGTACAGGGTCTCTCTAGGGTACACTCAGGAAGGCTTGCATCAAGCTGAGGAACAGAGTTGGCCATTAGCACATTTATTTTACTTGATTTTAGCCTAAATTTACATTAGAACAAATAAATATAGTTTTATCACATTAGTGCATCTTGAAGTGATTTTTAAAGCTATTGTATCTGGATGCATGTTATACATATTTATAATAAAACCCTGCGCTTTTCATATATATAATCTCTACCTATAGGTGCATGTTCTAAGTATAATAAAACATTATTTATTTATATATAATCTCTACCATTTGTGTGTGTGTGTGTGTGTGTGCATGTGTGCACATGTGCGTGTTTGTCTCTGTCTCAGGGTGACCACAGGGTAGCATAGTACTGCGCACCCAGTAAAAGCTTCGTTAACTATCTCTGGGAAGAGTAAGTTCGGTTCATACCAAGTCACCCCCCGGCAGTATTCTATTTTGATAATTTTGTTACAATTTTAAATTCTAAGCATTTAAATTTTCTTTGTATGTGTACCACCACCATTTAGATTGGGTACATGGTAGGAGAATTCTTTTGTAAATTTATTAAATTTTATTAAATTTGTGGAAGAGACCAGGGACTGGAGATGACTTGCACATGCTAACAGATTATAGGCTATAACAAAATGTCGCTTTATATTGCCGCTCCAGCAGCTGTAGGTTCAAGTGTGGTTATTACTGGCTACAGTATCACCCAGTTTTTTGTTTTTTTGTTTTTTTTAATTATCAAAAGAAGTTCATGCTATTGACTCATTACTTCCATATTTATTATTCTTACTGAAAATCACTAGATTTAATTCTCTTGGTTTCCTTCCTGATTGAAAACATTTGAACCCAGAAAGCACAGTATTTCTTAAGACATTTGTAACTATTCATCACGGATATGAAAATTACAATCATGCAGCATTGTGTGAGCAGTGATTTCCAAAAAAAAAAAAAAAAATTCTTTACACATATGGTAAGCGGGGGACCAATGCTATCCAGGTTTTGAGATGCTGAATGTTCATATAACTGGTATTTGAAATTTTGATGTGTATTGCATTCGTTACTGAATATCAAGAATAAATTTTTTTTGCTCATAGAGAGTAAGTTTAAAATGGGGTCTTTTGTAGAAGCACCCATCCTGTTTAGAATGATATAACAGATGCTGAATGTTCACATATCAAACAAAATGCCAGCTTTCTGTAGAAAAAAGGTGTCAAAAAGTTTCTTTGTACCTTTAACGCATGTGATTATGTAGTACAAAATGCAGAGTTTGTAAAATTTCTTGAATATACAGGCAAAAAAATGAATAATTCAAAACAACTCATAAGTTCTCCATTCTATTGTCCCTTTATAACGCAGGCAGAAGATAGCGGTGCGCTCCCAATAGAGCTGAATTTGCACAAGTTACACCTCTGAAAATGCCAGATGGTCTATGGTCTACTTTTGAGAGCTGTCACATATGTAAAGATTTGAAAAAAGAAAGACAGCTGAATGAGAGCAGTGGATCATTAAAGGGAGAGTGAGGGTCCCTAGGCATCACTTGTGTTTTAAGAAGCATTGTGTCGTTCCCATATTAGTGTGCTTTTTTTTTTTAAAGCCATACACAACTTTTATGCAGTAAGGAAAAGAAATCTGTTTAAAGCCAAGTAGTTGGGGTTTAATCAGTCAGATGTTTTTGTTCTTTATTTGAGAATAAAATCATGTTTCCGACTTGGTTTTACTTATAATTTTCCCATAAGATTCAAGTCACACCCATGAAAAATTATCAGTGACGTTAAAATAAATGTTAAGATAGCTAATCTATCTAGGGTTTATCTAGTTTTAATTTGACTTACATACTGCGTGTATCTGACCAAATCATAAAACTAAGAAATTGTGTTAATGTTAAAAATCTGGCGTAAAAAGGTAATACTCAGTTGTTACCTGACCATAATACAAACTGTAGGAAAAATAATTAGGTGACAGTGAAACAAAAATGAATGTACTATCATTTTTCTGCCAACAGAAATAGATATCATTTTGAAGATTGAAATGTAGATAAATCATTAAGGATATGTTTGACTACCACTCCAGCCATACCCACTAATTTGCAAATAGTCAATTTTGATAGTAGAAAAAGGTCAGATCTGTCAGTGTGAGAATTTGGTGGCAAGACGTAGTTGTCTTTTACCACCTTTATTTTTATTTATTGAGAATGTTTATGACATGGTAATTTTAAATTTAATATGGATTATGGACTATGACAGGACATTTTTGATTGACGAGAAGCTCCTTAGCATTGGTCAGTTGGATATTTCAATTTAACCAAGCTCTCAGATTGCTTGAAATATTCTTTTCAGGGAAAAAGTGGCCCAAAACATTCCATTTATTTGGCGAGATTACTGGTAAGTGCTCTGAAAAGAACACCAAATTAGGTTTAACTGTCTTCTTTGGCATCCCTTTAAATACATATGCATAACTATCTATGTTCAATAGCAGTCATTAGGATGTCATTCTAGTTGATACAAGAAGCTATGGGAGCAGCAGATTAATCTCTAGATCAAATGATTGCACACCCATAATAGATCTCCTCTTGCAGATGTCTTGTCCATTTTTGTTACAAGAAGGTCATATATAGCTGCTAAACAGAGAAGTAACCTTTTTTTTTTTTCATCAAGAGTTAAGGACAAAACCAAAATATTTTTGATATATTTTCACACCATTACTTTGTCGTATTCCCCAATATTTAATTTTTAGATAATCATTCTCCTTTATCACTGAAGAACCGAAAAACTGTACGCGGAGTTCATAGGTTAGTTTAATAAATCAGATATTAATGGTAACAGATTTGGTAGGAAAACATGCTTTTGTTAAGAAATGAATTCTTTTTTCTTGAAATATGCACAATCATGAGTAGAATGTTTTGATATGTTAAGATGTTTTTCTTCAAGAGCCATAGGATATGTGAACAAGAATGGAAGTAAACAATGTGTGCTAAAGACCTACTCAAATGCAAACTGTCTTCTTTGTCAAAAATATATACCGTTTTGGCTAATCCCCAGATCACAAATAATCAGGCCCTTTTTAGACATTGTCAATACCATGTATAATTGTTAAGCTTTGCATGCAATACTTTTTCTAAATTGAGTTCTTAGTGTTCAGATTTAATTTACATTTTGTAGCTGTTCATAATCATAAATGGAAAAGAAGACTAATTAGAACAGCAGTTTTTGATTTTGAAATTCCAGGAAATTATAAAATAGTAAAATTTTGGCAATGAGTGGTTTTTGTTTTTTCTGTTGTTTTGCTGAAGTGCTATGATAGCTTTGCTTAGGGGCTACTCAATCAATGGAAATGTTGATTTTAATAATCTCATTACTTAACCAGTGTATACAAATAACAGTTGGGGGAAGGAGGAGTCGGGGCTCTTCAGCTGCAAAAACTAGAATCCATTTTGGCTAATTTAAATGGAAAAAAAATTTATTAGTGATGTAGTTTTGGAATAGTGGTGAGGTTTGGTGGGGTGGGGTACAGAGCCAATGGCCCAGAAAGAATTCTTGAGACGTCTTTGGTGCAAAAAGGTGGTTTTATTAATGCACAGGGACAGGACCCATGGGCAGAAAGAGCTGCTGCACCAGGGTTGTGAGGGGTGGCTGGGTACATACTTGGGAGTTGGGGGTAAGGGAAAAGGGAAGTTTTCAAAAGAACTTCATACGCTGAAGAGGACGTACGATACTGGAGGCCTTGCCATTGTCAAGGCTTTTTTTCCCTCTAGTAAGGCATTAATAGTAAGACAGTTGGGAGCTTCCTGGAGGAATGTGACACATATCCCACCCAGGAGTTGGGGTGGGGTGGGGGAGGGATGTTGCAGGGTGTCAGCTTGTGCTTTGTCCTCAGCTAGCCTTCTGCTCCCTCATTAGCACACGGACCCTCCCAGGAGTTACACAGCCAAGATCATGCCCATCCATTCAGTGGGGCTTCTCTGTTGAAAACCCCACTGCTGCGCCATCAGCCCATGGTCTGCTAGGGAGTGGATATCAGACACTGCATCCCACTGCCAAGACCAGTAAACGTCTTCTGTACTGTTTGTGCTGAGAGTTACCTCCCTGGTGTGGCTGTGGTCTTGCTTTGGCCACTGCTCTATGTAAGTCATCCTTGTGCTTGGTAGGACTTAGGTCACAAACCTGCCCCTTAGCTGCAGAGGAGTCAAGGAATGGGATAGAGGAATTGACCAAAACTCTGTGAGGGTGTTCAGAAATGCCAGACAGCACAAATGATGAGTAGTCATCCTGCTTTTTTTTGTGATTTGTTCTCCAAAGAATCTAATTTGTCCCTCCTTAGTATCATGGTATTAAGTCTCATTTTTTTTTAAAAGATTTTATTTATTTATTTGAGAGAGAGCATGCGTGCAAGAGAGCAGGAGCAGGGGGAGGGACAGAGGGAGAAGCAGACTCCCCAATGAGCACGGAGCCCCAGGGGGCTGATCTCAGGACTCTGAGCTGAAACCAAGAGACAGATGCTTAACCGACTGCACCACCAGGTGCCCCTCTTATATTTGTTTTCAATCTGAAATGTTTTGCTTTTCACATGTAGGCATTTAATGCATCTGTAATTTATCTCTATAAGGTATATATGCACTTAGATGTGCAAACACATACATATTTGGAGCTCTCTCTATCTTTCCCCTGGTTATTTGTGCCTGGACCCACAACACATGGCTTTAGTTCCTGGAGTTTCTTGATAGGACTATATATTTAGTAAGTCAAGTGCTGCAACCCTCTTTTACTTCCTTAAAATTGCTTTAGTGATTCTTGTTTGCTTTTCCTTATAAATTTTTGGATCAGTTTCTCAAGTTCTGTGTAAAAGCCTGTCGGAAATTTTATGGGAATTACACTAAGTAAATAAATTGGGGAGGATTAATATTCACTCTGCATTTAGTAGGGTTTCTTTTATGTCCTTCAGTACTGTTCTGTGATTTTTTTGCCATAAAATCTCTGCCCATTTTTTTCTCTAGCTTAATTCTTAGATACTTATGGGAGGTTTTGGGGGGCTTTTTTTTCTTTATTTTTCTTTATTATTTTGATCTTGTAAAGAGTTCGTTTTTTCTTGTATATTTGCTGTTTGGTTACTGTTGGCATAGAGGAAGTTTGTTGACTTTAATGTGGTTGATCTTGTATATATCTTGTTAAATTCTTAGTGTTTCAGGGTTTGTAGTCTCATAAATTTCCCCTAGAACATTCCAATTAGGTATGCATCTCAAAAAAAATTTTTTTTTCAGACCTATTATTTGTTTTTCATGTTATATTCCTTTTGCCAGTACTTCCAGTGTCATGTCAAATAAGAGGGGTGAAGTTGGGCCACTTTTTCTTGGTCCTGACCTAAACGGGAGCGTTTCTAAAGTGCTGACATTTAATTTTGGCAGATGTGTTTTATCAGATTAAGGAAGCTCTCTTCTATTCCCAACCAACTTATTCCCAATAAATGGCTTCTTTTTATGTCAAATTAAAAAATAAATATGGAAAAAGTTTTCTCCAGGACTTAAAAGGAAATTGAAGGGGTGCCTGACTGGCTCAGTCGGAAGAACAGGTGACTCTTGATCTCAGGGTCATGAGTTGGAGCCCCACATTAGGTGTAGAGATTACTTAAATAGATAAAACTGTTTAAAAAAATTAAAATGAAATTGAAAACAACTATATTTTATATTTCTATATTGTCCAGTTTTGATACTTGGATTCATTGTTTTTTTTTTCCTTTTATCTCAAAAGATAATTAAACATTTTATCCTGTTATCTGGGGATATTGAGATAATACCATGTTTCTAGCACCCAAAAGAGGGACTTGGTACATAGAAAAACAAACACTTGCTGTTGAATGAGTGTGGAATAACTTTTTCAGATTTCCAATTTAAATTTTCTTAAAAAACAAAGCAGTCTTTCCCACTGTTTTCATATGCCTTGTATAAGGTCACTTTTGATGACCCTGTCCCACTTCCCTTTTTTACTAACTATGTTTTCTCTGTGTCCGTGTTTATTAATATTTTCCTTTTTTCTTTCTCTCCATTTTGTAGAACCATGGGTAAAGCCCAGGGGGGATAAAAAAGTCTGTTCCTGAATATATTTTGATGATTTTCAAATATTTCTTTTTTTAACTGGATCAACTTTTCCTGTTGTTTAGCTCAACCCCAGCGCTTGCCTCAGCTTCCAACGTGCTCACAGGAACCAAGTGAGGAAGAAACCAGCAAGATAAAGAACGGCCACACAAGTCTGAGCAATGGAAATGGAATTCACCACGGGGCCAAACATGTATCTGCAGATAATCGAAGACTTTCAGCACCTGTTTCTCACAAAATGCATAGAAAAATTCAGTCCAGCTTGTCTGTAAACAGCGATATCAGTAAGAAGAGTAAAGTAAATGCTGTCTTTTCCCAAAAGACAGGCTCTTCACCTGAAGGTAAGTTGGAGATATATGCTTATTTTATTTGACCAGATGTAAAATCATAGTCACCAATAACTACTTGATCAAGCAAACATGAATGAAGAATCTTGCTTATCTTTGAGACAGACAGGAGTTTTGGTAAAATACAACCTCTCCAAAGGGAAACACAGGCTAGGAAAGGAAGTGCCGGCAGCTGACATCCTGCTTTAGATTATTGCTTTCTAGAGTGAGGAGTCATTACTTTAAATAGAACCGATATACTTACTGTTTTTAATACCATGTTTAAAAATATGGATGCAACATGCTGGTGGTGGATGCATGTATTTTCTCTATCCCTGGTTCATTATGTTATTCTGTGGTTCAGAGAGAAGATTGCCTGCTTGTATGTTTGTCTTGCAAATGAGTTCTTAAATATGCAACACTAAAATGAGAAAAAGATTTGGCGATTGTCATATTCTTGCCAGAGAGTGGGCCAGGTGATCTCTGTTGCTTCACTGGCTCGCATCTTCCAGCCAGCTGTGCTGCCACTCCCCCCCCCCCCCCCCCCCCCCCCCCCGCCCCCCAGCTCATTGTGCTCTGGCCTTTAGCTTCTCCCATGGAGGTACAGGGGTATTCTCTGACCTCTCAGGAGCTAGTTACTATGTCTTCAGTTCGGCTTCATCCTGCCCTTGGCCAGGTCAAAGTCAGGTTAAATACTATGAACCTGAGAAAGGTTTTCTTTATTACAACACAAACTCATCTGATGACAACAGGTTTATAACCCACAGACTCCTTTTATAAAAATAGCTTGCCATATTATATATATTTTTATTTTTTATTCTATTTTACTTTTTTTTAAAGATTTTATTTATTTGACAGAGAAATACAGTGAGAGAGGGAACACAAGCATGGGGAGTAGGAGAGGGAGAAGCAGGCTTCCCACGGAGCAGGGAGCCCGATGTGGGGCTCGATCCCAGGACTCTGGGATCAGGACCTGAGCCGAAGACAAGTGCTTAATGACTGCGCCACCCAGGCGCTCCTATATATTTTTTTAAAAAAGAATAGTCTCCCTATCGTGTATAAGGTCCCAGATGTCTGCCAGCCCATCCATGTTCCTCTGTTCTTCCTCTTTGCTCTCCTTTAGCAGTTCTTGGGATCCCAAAACTCAAATCTGTTTTCTAAATATAGGTGTAGATAGATCTTTCCACCCGCTAGTTCAGGTATATCTGATTTTTTTTCTTGTTCCCCTTACCTTTCAATTTTAATTACCATAAAATCTTAAATAAGGCAAATTCTGTCAATGCTTCTGTGAAGTTGGCCATGCTTATTCATAGAGATAAATTGAGTTGTAAATAGGAAATTGTATCGAGAGTTACCAGTAATGAGTGGGAAGAAGGGATATTGCATTTTGGCTACAGGTGTCTCAAACTCAACTGAGGTAAAGTGTTAGGTTGATCAAATGATATGATAATAAATGGTCTGCATAGTTCTAGGTCAGTGACACTACTTTCCAAACTAATTAGATTGAAAGGGACATGATTGACACTTTAAAATGAGTTTGACATGTAAGCTGTATGGTCATCTCTGAAGCAGAGGTAGGCTGTTAACTAAACTGGCTCTCCAAGGAGTTGGGAAGGCAATGCAATTTTCTTTAGAGTATCTTTGCTTCTAGGTGATTGGGTGAAATAATTGAAATCTACTTGTTTTATACATTTGAATTTACTTATTACAGCCTTAACCTCTTATTTGCCATTTAATATTTACTTATTTTAAAGAATGGTCTCTCAATCCAACCGGAAAGGTGCATATCAGCCCAACTTGAAATATCTTATAGAATTTTTAGAAAAATTTTCATTATTTTCTTATTTCTAATACCATGTCTGAAATTATTTCTGGTGGAAGAATGCAGCTTCCTTTTTTTTGCCTAAAAAATCTTAAAAAGATTTTTATTTATTTATTGGAGGGAGGGAGAGAGTGTGAGTGGGGGGAGGGGGGAAGAGGGTGTGTCTTAAGCAGGCTCCATGCCCAGCATGGAGCCTGACACGGGGCTCAATCCCACGACCCCAAGACCATGACCTCAGCTGAAATCAAGAGTCAGCCGCTTAACCGACAGGGCCACCCAGGCGCCCCAGGAATGCAGCTTCCTAAGTAACCTACAAAGGAAGAGGAAAATCAGTAGTGTTGAAAGAGTTCTAGTCTCCCCCTCTGTCTCCATCTCATTCAGTCCTGTGAGTGTGCGACGGGGATAAGGATTAAGGACAATCCTGCTCTTTATCACAAAATCTTTCCCAGATTGGGCTGGGGGTATGAGTCATATGAAACATAAACGAAGAGACCTAAATATATTGTAGAGTGTCCTATCCAGAACTTGGCTGTGAGGCTATAAAACTTAGCTGATTGTATGTTCCTGGTGTTGTGATTGCTCAAATCCAGATGAAAATTTCCTTGTCCCAGTTCATATCGTGTCCAAATTAGGTATCCTCATGCTTTTTGATGCTATTTAAAGTTGAGCCCTGAGTTTCAGTTTTGAAGTTAGGTTTCTTCTCTGAATGGTGCTGTAGCTAAACAAAAAGGGACAGACAGGGCAGATGGCAAGTGGAAGAACCAATGTTGTGAGCGTGGCCAGCAAGCTTGCTGGGCGACTCGGGTTTCTCTGGGTCTGCTTTCTCTATAAAACTGTTTGGAGGAGAAATCTTCCAAGTTAGCTTGTGTTCCCGGATTCTGTGATTCTGTCCTCACAGCAAAACCGCTCCGTTGCCCGGCATGTTTCTTGCTCAACAGAATATGGGATTCCAGGCTGAGCAGAACTGTAATACTTGCTGAGTGGGACAGGGCAAGGGCAGGGATGGATTTGATGCACAGGGATGGCATCTGGATTTCAGGAGGTCTGTAGGTCACAACGGTAGGTCTTGGACAGGCTTGATTTAGGACATGAATAAAAATGGATAAAAATTATTCAAAAAATAAGGAGGAGCTTAATAGTTTTCTCGGTTTTGTTTTTTTGTTTTTCATTTTCTTCAGTCTTTATTGTCTATGTCTGTTCCTCTCACAGTAAAATGAGCAAATGGGTAGCAAAGTCATATTCACCCTAAACCTCAAATCAGCTAACCACAGTTTGACAGTGTGTGTTTTTTCTGGACAACCGGGGCTTGTGGTTGTTTTTGTGTTGCACATAAATAAGAATGACAAGTAGAGGGGCATTTTTCTGGCTCAGATGATGGAATTAAATATTTTACTATTTCATTTTGCTTAAGAGAAGTAGGGGCCTCTTTGCTGACCAAGTTTGGAAAAACCCTAAGATGGGGGCCCCTTGCTTACACAGAGCTGAAGACTGACCCCACCCCTTAATTGAGTCCGTGTGTTGGCAAGATCTTTTAAGCTCTAACTGTGGGTTGGGTACGGCTTGAATGCTCTTTTTTAAGCTATGTTGATTCGTGAGTTAGTTCATTCTGTGTTCCTGCTGCCCTCACATGATCTCATTGTAAATGAGGAAACTGAGGCACAGACAGGTCAGGTGAACCCGCTGACATCAGTTGGTATGTGGTAGAAATGAGATTCAGCCCCAGACATTCTGGATCCACAGTCTATGCTCATAAGCCCTGATATTTTGCCTCACTAGAGTTCCCTAAGGTAAAGGTAATCACTGCTCATTCCAGCACTGCATCCTAGTGTTGACCGGGTTACCTGTGAAGGTCAGGCAGGGATCTTCGTATACATTTGCCTTCTAGAAGCCTTTTCTACTAAAACTTTCAAAAGAATTTGCACACTTTTGCCCTATTCTTGTTTTCCTTTCCTACCAGACTGTAAATTCCTGAAGAGGCTGGACTCAGATGAGTCCGTTTTGTTTAATTTAGTGTGGTGCCCAGAACAGTAGCTTCACACAGAGTTTCCTGCCAGTTAGTAAGTGATAGTGTTTTATTTCACACACCTTTATCCTACTCTTCCTTCAAAACTAGCACTGGAAAATAAAATCTGTACTCATATTCATTAAAAAATGTTATTTTAAAAATTTCCTTTTATGCAATACCCATGTTGGAAAATATTGTACCTTTTATTTAAAGGTTATTAAATAGGTAGATTTCTACTTGTTTTGTATAATTAAATATTTTCATACATACTTTAATTTTCTGATTGCATCACCCAGGTGGAGAGTTTTAAGACTAAATGTTTAAGATGCTTGACCTTTGAAATAATTATAGTATAATTTAGTATCATATAATATTCAAATTGCCAAGGGTTTTCATTAGACGCGAAACACTTTTCTTATCGTAGGAACTGTAAATCCTAACATTTCAGGTGTGCCAGTTACAGCTCTATATTTGTGTAAAAATTTTCAGCAAAGATGTTTTTAAAACAGACTTTGTACCTTTTGGGTTAATGTGCCATCATTTGTACATCTCCAGCTCCAGAAGCTCATTGAGCGTAAATGTTGAATCAGACAGTCTAGAGCCTTGTGGATAGCGCAGTACCTAGAATCTTTTTTTTTTTTTTTTTTTTTAAGATTTTATTTATTAGAGAGCACAAGCAAGGGGAAGGTTACAGAGGGAGAAGCAGACTCCCGGCTGAGCAGGGAGCCCAATGCGGGGCTGGATCCCAGGACCCCAGGATCATGACCTGAGCTGAAGGCAGACGCTTAACTAACTGAGCCACCCAGGCGCCCTGGATCCGTCTCATTTTTAATCACACAGATGCTGTGTGGCCTAGTGATTAGAGCACAGACGCTGGAACCAGTCTGCTTGGGTTCAAATGTTGACTTCACCACTGTCCTGTGATGCGTCCTTGGGTAGGCTTTATGCCTCAGTGTCTTAAGTGTGAAACGAGGATGTTATTCGTACCTACTTAATAGGATTGTTGTAAAGAGGAGTTGCTATGGAATTCCTTGGAGTTAGAACAGCAGTCTGGCCCAGATGAAGTATTTGATAATGATGACAGCGACAGCAGTGACACTTAACCCTGCGAGTTCCTTAAGAATGCTAACTTCCTCGAGAAAGCAGTACCTGGATGGAGACTCAGTAGCTAGTGAGGGTAGGGGGACACATTCAAGGCTGAAGGGGTGTTATGAATTACTGTGTTTCGTTCAGAGAACCCTCAGTATTTCACTGTTGTCAAAGCTGAATTAGGAGCAATAAGACTGGAAATGTGACAAAGGGCAAATCCACAGCACCCCTCGGATGTTCTGTGCCTCTGAACCTTTAAGAAGGACACCATTTTATATCCAGTGTGCATTTCTTAAAAAAAAAAAAAATTCTTTTCCTAATGCAGAAATTCCATGGTTGCAATTTTTTTTTTTTTAAAGATTTTATTTATTTATTTGACAGAGAGAGACAGCGAGAACAGGAACACAAGCAGGGGGAGTGGGAGAGGGAGAAGCAGGCTTCCCGCTGAGCAGGGAGCCCGATGTGGGACTCGATCCCAGGACCCTGGGATCATGACCTGAGCCGAAGGCAGACGCTTAACGACTGAGCCACCCAGGTGCCCCGGTGGTTGCAATTTTTTAAAACCAGATGCCTTCTTACCTGTTCAGGGTGGCTACCCAGTAAACACCCACCCACAGACTGCCTTTACCTTCCTTTTGTATGTTAGAAGTAACTGTGGCCGTATGTGACATGATGAATTACTTTAGACTTGTGGAGCTGGGATGCTACCAAGCTCTAGGAAGCCTTTGGATGGACCTAAGCCCAATCTTCAAATTTTACTGGTTCTCTCTGCTTCCCTTTCTTCTATTTTGTTGGCTTCCTACCTTTTTAGACTCCGCCTCCTCCCCTTTTCCGGTGTATTTCCCCTTGTATTATTCATAATGTAGTAGTTTTTCACTGTATACAGGAGAGGGACAGGGCATGGCAGTGTCAGTAGGAGCGGAGGCGTGCCTGGGAGAGTCTGGGTGGGGGCACACAGCCTTCAAAGGGGATTTAGCATAACCGAGCATGACAGTGTGAAAAGCTCACAAGGTGATCAGACAGGTCCTGCCCCCCCCCACCCTTCCTTGACTTCCCCTACCCTCCTCACCATCTGCAAACCTTGATTTCACTCGGTGTGTTTGAAAGTATGCCTTTACTGCAGTGATTTCTAGTTCAATTAGTTGGGAAAATGAATAGAAATCAAGTGGCACAACTAAATGCCCTTGCTGCTTCTCTCCCCTCAGCCTGGAATGTTCTCATAATTTTCTTTGCCTTTTTGACCTGTGCACATTTTTTTCAGAACTCAACTTGGGCATCATCTACTGATGCCCAGTTTTGAGCTAACTGGCCCTCTTCCGTGTCCCCATAGCACCTTCCACGTACACAGTGATACTGAAGTTTATCTGTCTTCCTGCACTAAAACCTAATCTTACCGAAGGCAAAGCCTTTGTCTTACTCTTCTCATTTCCAGCAAAGCCCGGAGTCTGGCTTGTAATAAATATTCAGTCAATGCTGAAGCAAGTAAGGAGTATAAACCTGAGAACACAGGTACTTGTTCTTTAACATTCCGCAGACATTGTGGTTGAAACCTCAGACCAGCCGAAATCCTCAAGGGAAGAGAATGTGGAGCCATAGGAGTGCAAAGATCTGAGGTCAGAGAGAGGCGAAAAGAAACTCCACTGAGGCAGGACTGGAACTCAGAACTTTTGCCTCTCACCTCCATCGTTTCCTCCTCATTCCTTGAGGTTTTCAGTCAACACCATGTTCCCAACTCCTAAAACCAGAAAAAAAAAGGTAAAATTCAAATTGAATTGTTCATTCTCAATTACATATTATAAAATCTTACATTCATTTTCCCCCATAAAGACGTCAGTTTTGCCTGTAATTATAGAAATACAAGTATTTTAGTGGACGAATAATAGGATTTCATGATATGACCATAGTGTCATAATCTGAGCTTCCAGAAACAAACTTTCTGTGGCTTTGGCAAGCTATGTCGCCGCATTCCTCAAAATACTTAATTTGCTTGGATGATGTTTTGTTTGGTGCTGTTTTCTCAGGCACAGTGCCTTCCATTCCAATGTCAAAATGATCGTGTGGGAGAAAGGTTTAGGATTCTGCTTTCTGAGGCAGTATTTGCCAGTCCAGTGGAAAACAGGCTTTTAGTAAATTTTACTGCTCAACTAACAAACTAAATGGAACAATAGTAACACAGGGAGATGGGTGTGTGAGGAAAGAAGGCCTGACCAAAGTTGACGGTGTCAAAGTATAAATCATTCCGCACATATAAATCATTTTTACTCACTTGAGATATTTAGTCAGCTGTTTTTTAAAATTATCTATCCAAAGTATTTATAAATGGTAAGTGTGTCTTTAGGACCAAATGCAAATATTTAAACACACTTCCTTTAGAGTTTAGGAAAATAGGTTAACTCTATACTTTATGTGCTGGAGTAAATTATTCTCATACTCATCAGTCTGATGAGGAGCACAGAAAAGATTTTATAAGGTCCTGAAATACATACAATTTAACATTTGAAACACCTCAGATGGTTTCTTTAAAAGAGCTGACGGCTTTGCAGGCCAAGTGAAAGAAGAGAGAAGCCATCATAGGTATGGATTTCACCTCCTTTACCTTGGGCTTTTGTAGACAAGTGGCTTAGACCACTGCTCGAACAATTTAAATTAACTTAGCATTCACTCAGGAGGTGGGTGGGGAGGAAATAAAACAATGGAGATACAGATAGATTGGCCAGGAAGCTCTGGGGTGTGGGGTGGCAGAGTGAAGAGACTATTTAGAAACCCAGCTTCAAAATAATAGGCTAAATGGAAAAACTGAATAAATCTCACAACCCTATTAATACACCATCGTTTTGATTTTTGCATTCGTAGTGAAAAGTTTCAGTGGTGTTTTAATATGTGAGACAGCACTAAGTAGGTACAGCAGCCAGGCTGCTCTAGGATGAAACTTTATTTTCAGCCCCGTGACTTGTGCTGAATGTGAGCAATGAGAACCTGAGATTTTCTTTAGGGTTTCAGGATTAAGTGCTGGGTCCCAGCCCAGGGTTAAAAGTGAATAGAACTGAACTGCAGTCAGACATCCATCCTGATTGGGACTGTCCTTAATTTTCTAGTTCAATTAGTTGGGAAAATGAATAGAAATTAGGAAATCATGAATAGCTCAGTGTAGTTTGAGGAGGACCAGGAGTTGAGTTTTAGACCTTGTCGCTTTCAAATAATGATATACAATCCAAGAGCATTTGGAAATACAGACTTGGAGCTTGGGAGGAGTTAGAACCAGGTATGCTAATTTATATTCTTGTAGAGAGAATATTTGAAACTGTGAATTTGGATGAGTTTTCTCAAGAGATTTAAGAGAAACGATCAGATGGCTGAAAACTAAGTGACTCAGGGATCACTGGAGGCCAGCCAGCTTGGTGGGCTGGGAATGGGAGTTCAGCTTGCGTGTTTAGGAGACAATCCCATGGAAAGTTCAGACTTTTCTCCACAGGTGATGTCCAATGGAGTAAGTCAGAGTGAGGCCAAGACCCTGATAAGATAACCTACGGGAGAGGTCAGAGGCAAAGAGAGGAGGACGATTATCTTGCTGAGGAAAAAAAAAATTGGAAAGGGTAGTGTCATGGAAAGAATGTTTTAGGAAAAGGACTGCACCGGATAATTGACGGGTTCAGCAGGATGAATACTGAAATAATTCTGTTGGATTTCATTGTGGATATCATTTGGTGACCTAATTTAGAGCCATTTTCATGGAGAAGCCTGAATGATGTGGGTTGTGGAATGTTGAGGAAACTCACTGATAACAATAGTTCTAGAAAGGCTAAAGTCCAGGGTGGAAGTGTGGCTCCAGGGAGGTTGTTTTGTTAGGTATTCTTTCGTTTTAAGATGGGAAAGCTTTGAATGTGTTACATTTCGATGGAAAGGATCTAGGAGAGAGGAAAAGTTTGAATATATAAAAAGGTAATTAACTTCTTGACAAGCTGGCATATAGGTTCTTCAGAGTTCAACTCTTGAGTTCAATGATACTGAATTGTGTGGTTGTATATCCATCACCAAAGAAGAGAATTGAGCCACCAGAGAAGCATTTACTGAATTGTTAACCTAGATGACTCTACTCTGTTGTGTGGTTGATTAATCTTAGAAGCCTTCTGAGTAACTTCTGTGGAAGGACTGCATAAGAGGAAATTAACTTCAAGTGATTAAAAGCCTATCTCAAGCCCCCACTCCTACCTCATTCCAGGAACACTAACTGGCATTTGAATGGAAGCCATTGACAGGGTGGGCAGTTAGGATTCTGAATTCCACATTTCTGACTGTTGTATTTTGGACCACAAGTTGATGGACGTTTAGAGCTTCTTATACTTTAGAATTGAATTTAAATCATAGCTTATATATGTATATATGTGTGTGTGTGTGTGTGTGTATAGTATAAGAAAGGAAATAACATCAACAAGTAAAAAAACCAGTTAAAGAGTTAGTTACAAGAGAAGTATAGGAACAATGAGTAAGGAAACTACTATATAATCCAGAAAAATAGAAGACAGGTTAATATTAAAATATATTTAAAGTAAATTTATCTTTTAATATGGCCTACTCTTGACTGAATTAGTGTTGCAAGCAAAAGCTTGAAAAGGTTAAGACCTAACCTATAATAAATTGGAATATTGATTATGATGGTCTCTTACACAGTGATTCATTTTTGGTTCATGGGCTTGAGAATCTGACAAAAGATGTGATTCTTTTCCTCAAGTTTTTAAGAAAGATGGTAATGGAATCCTGTTACCTCTTGTGTTGTTCCTAGAAGTAAAGACATTGGGCACCTTCAGACCTCTTACTCTAAGATCAAATGTCTCTAAGACATTTGAATAGTGAGGGGGGATGCTGAAGAGCTAGTGTAAGGATTTTGAACAGATGAAGGACATGATCTAACTTACCATTCTTAAACATGACCTGCTTCTGGGGCTGAGAGTCCACTACAGGCACATGAGGGCCGAAGATGGAAGCCTGCTGTGTGCCTCTTGCAAGAAGTCAGATGGAAGATGGCTGGGTTGGATCAGGGCAGCAGCGGTGGAGGTGGGGAGATGTTACACTGGAATGTATTTTGAAGGCAGGGTAAGATTTACTGAATGATGAGATTTCAGTGTGAGAGACAAAATTTAAGGATGATTCCCAAGTTTTTTGGTCGAAACAGTCTAAAGTAATGAGTTGTCATTAATGGAGATGAGAAGGCTACAGGAAGAACAGGGTTTTGTTGGTGGAGGAAGGTAAGGATTTTGGTCATGGACGTGGATTGAGATACCCTTTATTTAAGTGGTGATGTGAAAGGAGGAGTCTGGAATTCAGAGGAATGGTCTGCAGCCTGAGATATATTTTATGAGTCATCAAGGTATAGAATGTTCGGTGGAGGGCACTCCCTAGGGCTGGGGTTCTCCATCCTGGCCCTGAGTATTTGGAGTAAGAGCTTCTGGGCCAAAGGAGTAGGAAGTAGATTACTACTCTCTGGGCTTTGTCCCCAGAGATTCTAATTCATTTGAAATGCAGTAGGGGTGGCTAAGTTATCAGTCTCCTTTAGAAGCTCCCCACAGGATTTCAGTATGCATGCAGAGTTAAGAACCACTGCTCGGGATGCAGGAGCCCTGGACTACTCCAATATAGAGAGGTCAGAAAAGGAAGAGGAACCATTTAAAAAAAAAGAAGAAGGATGAGTAACTGGTGATGGAGAAGGCACCATGAAAGAGGGACAGCTTGGAAACCAAGTGAACAAAGTGTTTCAAGAGTCAAATGCAACTGAGAAATCCAAAAGGATGAGTGAGAGGTAACCCTTGACATTGTCCTGTGAAGGTCATTGGTGACCTTCATACTTTTGGTGTTGTGATGGGGACAAAAGTCTGATTGAAGTTGGTTCAAAAGAGAAGAATTAAAGATGGCAAGTCTAGGCTACTCTGGTTCAAGGAATTTTGCTGAAGGGGAATGTTTTTAGAAATGGGAGATACTGTGTTACTGGTAATGAGTTACTTAAGGTGAGAGCAGGATGTCCTGGAGTAGGAGAGAGAGGAGGAGATGTTACAAAATGCCTTAGGTTGTAGTTATTGATATCTGTATCTATATTATATCCTTCACCGGTTTTAGAGTGTTAAAGCAGCCATGCTTTAAAGGTGATCTTAGAAAGTGCCTCCTACATATAAGCACTATAATACATACAGCAGGCCCTATACATTTATTTAGCCGGATATCCCTCAGATGGCCAGTAGGATTTGGCATGGACTTACAGTTTTGGAAACCTCCCATTTTAAGAAAATATTTTATCATTTGGAATGATGTTAATTATGATAAAAGTTTCCATTCGTTTTAGAGGGACTTCAAAAAATTATTTCATAGTTACAATAATAGCACTAGACACTGCGTAATACTACAATTCTCAAAGGAGGAAGTTTTTGGGAAAAGATACAGAATGTGCAGGATGTTTTGAATCTTCTGACAAAAACTGGCTGATGACTCATGAGTCTCTTGCAGTTTGTGAAATATACAGAGGGAAAATAGTACCAAAGTATTGCTCATTGGATATAATTTTTGTCTTCGCATATCGGAGGTGACCAGTTACAGCAAAACTTTATCTCAGATGGTCACGATAAATTTAGCCTAAAATTTAGCTACAGTATTTACATTGTAAAAAAAAAAAAAAAAATCAGTTCAGTTTCTGAGGTTTGAAGAATAAATTTAAATAAGCTAATGAACTGAAGATAATCCTGATGTGTGATCCATACCTTAATTTATGTCCAAATATCATGTGGTCTGCCCACTGATGATCTGGAAAAAAGAAAATTCAAAATGTTAAGTTTAACTGGGTTATATTCATGTTCCTTTGACTTCAACTAAAACCGTTTTTGATGATACTATATTTTTTGTCTTGGTGCTTTCATAAATTTCCTGGGTTTTTTTGCCCCATATTTTACTATGTTCTTTCAGTTCTTTCCTTTGTTTGCCCCCACCATCATCTCTTTATACTCAAAAGATCTATTGTTTCACTGGTTAAATACACACTAAAATGTTTAAGAATAGAGAATTGTAATTTTGGGGGGAAATTAATTTGGAACAGGAACAAAAGGGTGTCCTTCATCTCTAGGAATAGGTCTGTTTTGTCCCTAGGGAAGCTTCTATCTTTGCAGATCTGGCCTGCAAGCCAAGTTTTGGCTCATTTTGGTTGTTGCTCCAAAGTATACCTTCCATATCTCTGTCCATCTGCCTGTCTTTCTCATCCCCCCCACCCCAATCTGTCTCTTCCCTCATTTTTCTCTTTTTCTTACTTTCTCTCCCTCCTGACTCAGAAATTTTGCATGATTTCATTGAACAATTTATTGCAGTTTAGAGGAACCCAAATGACAGTGATTCATGACATTTTCAATAGTGATGATTTAATGTTATTTTCCAATAAGTATTCTTAGCTTGTATGTTTGTGAGTATGGGTACATGGAGATTTTCAGGACTATTTCTTTTAAGCTAAGACCCAAGATTTTTTAAACAATGAATTAAACTCTCGTGATATTTGAGTTGATGTCTTTCAGAATACATAGTTGCTTCACTGTTGGAGTTAGGTAGGGTCATTTGAGAATGTAATTTTAAAAAATCAATTGAAGTAACAGAAATGTATACAGTTTCTCTTGGAAATGTTTTCACTAATTTTAATACCAATATATAGTGTTAAATTAGTACAGTTTTTGAGGACCTTTTATAATTAATCTGTATAACTCTCAGTATAGTATAAAAGGGATAGAGGGGGAGCTGATGGTATGAATTTGCCTTATTTCTGAAAAATTCTCGCAAAGTAAAATTTTTTCTTATATAGAAGGTTTAAGTTGAATACATTAGGAAGCTTTTTGAAAGATTCACTTAGGATCCTCCAGTTGAGGGGTTCTTAGCTTTGGGAATGGTCCGTGACTTTGAGAGAAAAAACAACAACTTCATTTCCTTACCTTCTATACGTGGTATCTATTATTTCCATTTATAATTGAAGGAAATGCTAAACTTCAGTAGCATGAGTAGTACCTCTGACTTTGTCACTGATATTTTCATGTCCTATTATTGTTGCAGAAATCCTGAAATGTTGTTTATGCTAATCACTACTGTAAAATTATGGTAGTTATCAGATCACCACAGAATCTTGTTATTGACGTGTGAGAAAAAGCACATACTTATAATATTTTTATTCTACCTCAACTTTTAATAACTTTTTCAACATAATTGGTTTCCTTTGAAATCGTTTTTACTTTACACATTCAAAAATATTTTGTCTGTGACACGCAAAAAAACCAATACCTGCTCTACCCTGCTTTGCTACATCCTAAGCATTCTTTGTAGTGTAATTTCCTTTGTAACCTTACATTTCCGGGTGTAGTTTTCATAATGCAGAGAACACTTTTTTTAATAGCTTTTTTTTTTTTTTTTTGCTCATATGAAATTGAAATAAGCTTTATAAAAGACATATCCAAATTTCCACCTTAAGAAACTGTTAGATAGTAAATTCCCAAGTAACCGTTCTCACGTTTACCTTTTCATGCATACTTTTGTAAAATTACTTCTTTTTAACCACAGTATAGTCAGCAATATCAGGATACAGAAGCATGGAGAAAATTATTTCTGTGGTTTTGCGTGCCATAGTTTGGGTAATCTTAATTTAACTCTCCATAAAAATACAGGAGAAAACAGAAGAAATATATCAAAAGTCAACAACGTGGTGAAAATTTTGTTTCCGGGGTCTCAGGCAACTCTTCCTAAGGGATTAGTGTGGCTTCAGGCCCTCTTCCCGGCACAGGACCCTGGTAGTTAGTATTGACTTCCCTACTTCTTGTACACTCAACCGAAGCAAAAATGGAAGGTGGTGGAAGTTGGCTCAGGTAGGTAGAGGAGGCAATTAGAAGAATAAAATGGAATAATTAGAAAACAGTTTGCTCAGGGAAATTAATGATATTCCTTTCTCTGAAAGGGAAAATATTCATACAAATAAAGAGTAGTTGTATCCTCGAAGATTGAGAAATCCAGGAATTGGGGGGGAAATGTGAAGATAATTGAAAGAAAAGAGCACAATGGATTAATATACTAGTTTTCCAAAGACGTATTAAACTTGCCTAAATTTCTACTCTGAGTTCTCTTGGGAAATCAGATGGGAAGAACTGGACCTCTTGGGGAATAATATCCCCATAACATAATTTAAAGTTGACACTAGAAGCTGGAGTTTATTTTTTTCCCTAATAATTATGCTCAGTGAGGGATGCAGAAATTGCATTTTGGAATGACAGAAGAGTAGTTATTTTAGAAAGAACTTTTCAACATCTGTGGGTAGATAGCTCCTGGAAAATGTGTTCTGTGGAGTGACAGGAGAAGATGAAGTAAAACCCAAAGTAATGTCTGTCTCAGGCCATACAAATGAATTTCATGACGTCAACAGGTATTTAAGGATCTGCCCTGTGCCCAGGCCTGTGTAAGAGAGTCTACAGAGCAGTCCTATTTTTTAATCTAGTGCTTTTGATAAATTGGTTACTTACTTCTGACTGAAAGTATAATTTTTAAAAAATATGCACATACTGGCTCTTGAACACCAGTTGACCCCATTATATATATCTGGCCTCCCAAATATTGTCTTCTTTACTGATACCTGGATCCCTTGCTGAACCTCTTAACTTGCTTGAGACCCTGTCCTCCCGGCATACCTGCCTTTCAGAACCAAAATCTAGACTGTCTTTTTCAACTTCTCTCTGTACCAGGGAGCTGAGCACTACTGAGGAAACCTGGCCCTCCATAAAAATCACCATCATGATCCATGTGTGGTCTTGGGTCTCAACTGGATTTTCAGAATCCCTCAGCAAACCTTTGGTGTGCCCCTCATTCATTCAACAAATCATTAGCGAGCTTGCTCAGGGGCAGGCACCCTTTTGGGGACTGGGACATTGCAGTGAACTACACGGACCTGCTCTATTTTCCACAATGGCTGTTCTATTCGGTTGCCACTCTCTTTAAATTCTCGGAAGCTTTCCTTCACTCTCCGGGGGAGAAGATGCTTTCTCTGCATAGATTTCTTAAAAGGATATCTGCATTTGCCGTCTCTACTTCCTCATTTTTCAGTTACTCCTTCCCGCTGCTATTCACTTTCATCCCTATCACATCACTGAAATTTCTCTGGCTAAGCACAGTCTTTGACACAATCTCCTTGAAATCTTTTTCTTTCTTGCTTCCATGTCACCTCCCTTTCCTGGAGTTTCTACGTCCTTGGTAAGTCCTCAGTTTTCCTCCCTTTCCTAGAGTTTCTACGTCCTTGGTAAGTCCTCAGTTTCACCTCCCTTTCCTGGAGTTTCTACGTCTTGGTAAGTCCTCAGTTCTCAGCTTTTCTCAAATGATGTCATTCTCCCTGGACAACTTAATAATTTTATTCACTGTAAGAATTTCAGCTACCTGTGACTTCCTACCCTGGATCTATCTGTCTCTTAAGCTCTAGGCCAGTGTCTCCAGCCACCTCTTTGACATTTCATTTGAGTATCTTCAGACTTACCATGTCTTATTTTTTTTTAAGTGGGTTCCTTTGAGTACTTTCCATGGCCAGCATGGAGCCCAGTGTGGGGCTTGAACTCACAACCCTAAGATAAAGATCCAAGCTACCCAGGTGCCTCCCCAAAGTATTTTAAACCACACTATTTTTCTTCCCATGTTTCTTTCTTGGTAAATGGCTCCAGAAACTAGGGAGTCATACTTGACTCTTCTCTTCCGATGATTGCCTCATCCGTTGTCTTACCAACTCCTACTAATCCGAGGACCCCCATTATATTCCTTAAAGTCACCTTACCTGACCCTCCTGACACCATATAATTATCACTGATGCTGTTCCTGCCTCCTCCTTTCCAAAATGGAAAATTGAAGGCTTTCTCTTTGGTTTTCCCTGCCCTAACAATGTTGAGCCACTTGGCATTTCTAAAACTATCTTGTTCTTGCCTGTGTGCCTTTGAATAACCTCCCCACTAGCTGGAGCCACCTTTACCTTCTCTTCACCTAACACATACCATGGGACCACCTGCTCCTGGGGCTTAGCCAACTTGGGGCCGACACATATTCAGCATTAATTAACTTTCCATTGTCCTTTGAATATCAATGACGCCAAATAATGGCTCTGTTCAAGGCCAAGAAAAGACCATGAGCTAGACTTTCATAGAAACTTAGTGCCTGGAAAGAATTTGGAGATCATTTTCTCCTTCATTATGTGCATATAGACAGTGAGTGAAATGATGTGTTCAAGGTCATCTAGCCAATTAGTGACAGAGTCAAGACTTAGAAAATACGTTTTTGTGCCCCCAAGAATGTCATTTCCTTGTTGCTAGAAGCCTCACCAAAACCAGACAGACAGACAACCACCACAGACACTTGTGGCATTTTTTCCAGTCGTTCTGGCATTTGCTGGCCTGAACGGTCACCCTCGGTAATGAGCTGTGACTCGGAAACCTCAGCTGGGGGGGGGTGGGGGCAGCTGATGAAGTGCAGAGCAGAAAAAGGCAGTGCAGTAAGAGGGGTTTTATTTTTTATCTTCTTTTCTACCATTTATAATAACAAGGCTACAGAATTTTTATTGGATGAGAAAACCAGGTGTGTCAGTATTAGAGTACTTGCAAACAACATGTTCATGGATTTTCTTGGCTCCGAAATTGTTTGTACACTAAATTAAGGTGGAGGTATTTATACCTTATAATTTCAATGTCATGCTGTCCTGTTCATCTGAGGCTTAAAAAAAAAAACAAAACAAAACCCAAATGGTATTAATAGATAACATGGGTGGAGAGGGAGGGATGTGGAAAGAGTAATAATGCCATCATTGATTCACAAATTAATTCCATAAATAACAGGATTTACCTCCTGTGCACTACTTTGAAATGTGCTTTGGTGTCTCATTTCACTCGGCTTGTGCCTCTTCATCTTGCCTGGAGTGTCTGTCAGACTGCTGTGCCTCTTTGGTTGGGGCCTGGCTCTTCTATCAGGACCAGGGAGCACGTCACTAGGCCTTCTCAAAGCAAGGCTATTCGTGCCTGTGGGAGGCCCGTCCCCCCTGCTGGAGTCGCAGTTCTGCCTCCATAGGAGCTTGCAGCAATAGGAACTGAGAGACCCTTGGGATCGCAGAGGTGCAAGTGCTTGGAGAATGAGGGTGCCTGATCCCAGCCCTGTGAACACTGTCAGCTTCTCTTTTTGTGTGTGTTTGCTCCCATAAGATCTTGTGTCACAAGTAACCTGGCCCATCCTGTGTGTTCAGTTACAGGCTAGTAACCGGTGACTAAGCATCTGATAGAGGGAGGGCTTGTTCAAGATGGCAGTGTCAGATTCTGAACTTACCTCCTCCCATGGACACCCCAAATGTACAGCTACATATGGAACCATTTCTTCTGAAAAGAACCTGAAAACTAGCTGTGGGAACCCTTCACATAGGGCAAAGAAAAAACCCACATCCAAAGCAAGCAGGAGAGGCTGAGAAGCTGTCCTGCCATAAAGCTCACTATGGCGCAGTGATTTACAAGTAGGAGGGAACTCAAAACGTGGAGCTTCTCCCTGAAGAGCAAAGGGTTTGAACCCCACATTCAGCACCCTAACCTTTAAGACTGCATCTGATAGGGATGCAAGCCCCCTTGGTTTACAAAGCTAGAAGTTTGGGGGCTCATCTAAGACCCAAAAAAGACTATGTTGAACTGAGGAAAGGCTATTAATGGGCTTGTGCTCTTGGACCCCCATGCCTCAGTATAGAGGCAGCTAATTGAGAGGTTAGACCTAAACCTTAAGATAAGCAAATACTTTTTAACATAAACATAAACAAGTGAGGGGCAGGCATCTAATTTAATACACATCTAGGGGTCGTCGAAGTACTCTGAGGACTGAAGCTGGCAGGTACCACCTTAGGGAGGTTGCTTTCCCTCTGCATCCCTCCAACTAACCCACTCTAATCCTCTCCAGAAATCTCACAGTGGGGGCACTATCTTTGTCGTCTAGAATGCCACTGTCTTTGGGAGAAGATGAGCTTATACCTGTGTCTGGTTGCCCAGGGACACCATTTGATTGTCTAGCTCTGGTGGACAGCAGGGCATGTGTTCCTGGGTCCCACAGACTAACAGAGGAGAGACTGTTCATGGCCAGCTGCCACTCCTAGGGCATTGGACAGATAGCAGACTGAAACATACCCCTAGTTTTCTGCAAGAGAGGCCTATTTGCTTAATATGAGCTTTGACTTTGGGCAGGCTTCAGGTGGGGCATATATCTAGGGACCTATTGATAGGCACTCCACGGGCCTATGGATGCTTTCTTTAAGCTCTCCTTCTGCCTTGTTCCAGATTACCAGTATCCTCCCAAAAGGAACCTGTATACCCATCTGCTGCCCTGATTTTTGTAACTGCCACCCAGTGGACACCTCTAGATTGTCTAGCCTTGGAAGGCAGTGGGCTGCATACTTTAAAAACTGCTATTGTTGGCAGGGAGGGGTCTGTCTTCTAAACAGTTTGAATCTAGGTGCTGACAGAGATCCTTCCTTTTGGGACATTGATAAGTTTTAGCACACTCTTCAACCACTGGGAGCCATTAAAAATAAAGTAGGCTGTTGGACAATCACAAAGGTTTGAGAGACAACCAAGAGCTAGGATAGGGTTGAACAATAAGATTTATCTGCTACACAAAGCCACTCTACTCCTTCACACTGGGCAAGGTGGCTGTTTTATCTAATGCATAAGAGCCAACATAGAGAGTCAAGAAAAATGAATAAAGAATATGTTTTAAAAGAAAGAACAAGACAAAACCCAAGAAAAAGTTTACCTGACAAAGAGTTCAAAATAATGGTTTTAAAGAAGTTCACCAAATTTGGGAGAAGAAAGAAATGTAAGAAATTACCAAATGGAAGTCACAGAGCTGAAGAATACAAAACCAAACTGAAAAATATGCTAGAAGGATTCAACAACAGACTATTTGAAGCAGAAGAAAGGATCAGTGAACTCAAAAACAGGGCAATGGAACTCACCTCATCAGAGCAGCAGAAAGAAAAAAATATGGATAAGATAGCTTTAAGGAAGTTATGTGACATCGAGTGGACCAACATTCACATTGAAGGGATCACAGAAGGAGAAAAGAGAGAAAGGGGCAAAAAAGTTATTTGAAGAAGTAATGGGTGAGAATTTTCCTAACCTGGTGAAGAAAACAGACATCCAGATACAGGAGGCTGAGAGATTTCCAAATATAATGAACCCAAAGAGACACACACCAAAACACATTATAATTAATATGTCAAAAGTTAAAGAGGAGAGAATCTTAAAAGCAGGAAGAGAAAAACAACATATGTACAAGGGAACCCCAATAGACTATCCTCAGATTTTTCAGCAGAACCTTTTTGGGACAGAAGGGAGTGGCACGATATATTTCAAGTGCTGAAAGAAAAAAACCTCACAACCAAGAACACTCTCCAGCATAGTTTTCATTCTGGATTTCAGGAGAGAGAAAGCATTTTCAGACAGACAAAAGCTAAGCCTGCCTTACAGTAAATGTTAAAGGGACTTCATTCAACTGAGGTTAAAGGGTACTAATTAGTAACAGAAACACATATGAAAGTATAAATCTCAATGGTAAAAGTAAATATATAGTAAAACTCAGAATAATGTTGTAAACATGGCAGATTAATCACTTATAAAGTTAGTATGTAGGTTAGAAAAGTAGTAAAAATAACTAAAGCTACAATAAGTAGTTAAGATAAAAAGATGTAAAATGTGACATCAAAAAAGGGGGGGAAGTAAACATATAGAGCTTTAGAATGCATGTACCTCTGAAACAAATAATACATTAGATGTTAAAAAAAAAAAAATAGTAGGAAGGGAAAAATGAAGGGGGGGTATCGGAATGGGAGACGAACCATGAGAGACTATGGACTCTGAGAAACAGAGGGTTCTAGAGAGGAGGGGGGTAGTGGGATGGGTTAGCCTGGTGATGGGTATTAAAGAGGGCACGTATTGAATGGAGTATTGTGTGTTATATGCAAACAATGAATCATGGAACACTGCATCAAAAACTAATGATGTATGGTGATTAACATAACATAATAAAATAAAATTAAAAAAACAAGTTATAAACTTAAAATAGACTGTTAGAAATGTCATTATATGTAAGCCTCTTACTAACCACAAAGCAAAAACCTATAGCAGATACACCCACAAAATATGAAAAAGATTAATCTTATCATACCACTACAGAAAATCTTAAGTTACAAAGGAAGAAACAGAAGAGCTACAAAACAGCCAAAAAACCAATTTACAAATGGCAGTAAGTACATGCCGATGAATAATTACTTTAAATGTAAATAGACTAAATTCTTCTATTAAAAGGGTTAAATGAAAACACAAGATTCATCTGTGTGCTCCCTACAGTAGACCCACTTCAGATGTAAAGTCACACAGACTGAATGTGAAGGGATGGTAAAAGATCTTCCATGCAAATTGGAAACCAAAAGAAAGCTGGAGTAGGTGTATTTAGATCAGGCAAAATAGACTTTAAAACAAGGACTATAAAAAGAGACAAGATAATCACATACTGATAAAGGGGGCAATCCAACAAAAGGATATAACATTTTAAATATTTACCCGTATAGGAACACCTAACTATGTAAAGCAAATATTTACAGACCCAAAAGAAGAAATAGCAATACACTAACAATACAGACCCAAAAGAAGAAATAGCAATATACTAACAGTACTAACAGGACTTTAATACCCCACTTTCATCAATAGATAGGTCATCCAGACAGAAAAATCAATAAGGAAACATTGTCCTTAAGCAGCTCATTAGACCAGATGGACTTAATATACACAGAACATTACACCCAGAAGTAACAGAATACACATTCTTCACAAGTGTACATGGAATTTTCTCCAGGATAGAGCATGTTAGGCCACAAAATAAGACTAAATCAACTCAAGAAGGTTGAAATCATATTAGGCATTTCTTCCAACCACAGTTGTCTTTAATTAGAAATCAATTACAAGAAAAATGGAAAATTTACAAATATGTGGAAATTAAACAACAGTCTATTGAACAACCAGTGGGTCAAAGGAGAAATCAAAAAATGCCCTGAGACAATGAAAGTACAACATAAAAATAATGGATACAGCAAAAGCAGCTCTACCAGGGAAGTTCATAATGATAACTACCTACCTCAAGAAATAAGAAAAATCTAAAAACAACCTAACATTATACCTCAAGGCATTAGGAAAACAAATGAAGACCAAAGTTGGTAGAAGGAAGAAGCAGCAAAGATCAAGTGTAAGTAAATGAGATAGAGGCTTAAAAGACAATAGAAATGATCAATGAAACCAAGAGTTGTTTCTTTGAAAAGATAAGCAAAATTGGTGAACCTTTAAATTCACACACAAAAAAAGCAGACTCAAAATCATAAATGAAAGAGGAGACATTACAACTGGTATCCCAGAAATACAAAAGATTTTAAGACACTACTATGAACAATTATATTCCAACCAATTTGACAACCTAGAAGAAATAAATTCCCAGAAACATAAACCTACCAAGAGTGAGTCATAATAAAATAGAAAATATGGACAGACTGACTACTAGTAAGGAGATTGAATCAGTAATCAAAAATCTCCCAACAAACCAAAGTCAGGACCAGATGACTTCACTGGTGAATTTTACCAAACATTTATAGTAATATCCATCCTTCTCAAACTCTTCCAAAAACATAGAAGAGGAGGAAACACTTCCAGACTCATTTTATAAGACCAACATTACCCTGATACAAAAACAACACAAGGATGCTACAAGAAAGAAAATTAGAAGCCAGTTTCCCTGATGAACATACATGCAAATATCCTCAACAAAATATTAGCAAACAAAATTCAGCAGTTCATTTAAAAGACATACATTATGATCAAATAGGATTTATTCCAGGGATGCAAGGATGGTTCAATATCTGCAAATCAATGTATACACCATGTTAATAAAACGAAAGATAAAAATTATATAATCATCAATAGATGCAGAAAAACTATGTTAAAATTCAACATAAATTTATGATTAAAAATCTCAACAATTGTGTATGGAGGGAATATATCTTAATATAACAAAAGCCATATTAGACCAGCCCACAGCTAACATCATACTCAAAGGTAAAAAGCTTGAAAGCTTTTCCTCTAAGATCAGGAGTAAGACAAGGATGCCCACTCTTACCATTGTTATTCAACATAGTATTAGACATTCTGACCCAAGCAATTAGGCAGGAAAAATAAATAGAAGACATACAAATTGGAAAGGAAGAAGTAAAACTATCACTATTTGCAGATGACATAATATGTATAGAAAACCCTATATACTCCTACAAAAAACTGTTTAGACCTAATCAACCAATTCAGTGAAGTTGCAGGATCCAAAATCAGTAAGAAAAATCTGTGGCATTTCTATATACTAATAGAATATCAGAAAGAGAAATTAAGAAAACAATCCCATTTACATTTGCTTCAAAGAATAAAATACCCAGGAATAAATTTAACCCAGGAGGTAAAAGACTTGTACCCTGAAAACTGCCAGACATTCGTGCAAGAAACTGAAGACAAGACAAACATGTATGAAAATATTCTGTGCTCATGCACTGGAAGAATATTGTTAAAATGTCCATACTACCTAAAACAATCGACAGGTTCAATGAAATCCCTATCAAAATGGCAAGGGCATTAATGGAAATAGAACAATCCTAAAGTTTATTTGGAATTACAAAAGACTCTGAATAGCCAAAGCAATCTTGAGAAACAACGACAAAGCTAGAGGCATCACACTGTCTGATTTTTATCTATATTACGAAGCTGTAGTAATCATAGCATGATGGTATTGGCATAAAAACAAACACATGGATCAATGGAACAGAATAGAGAGCCCAGAAATAAACCCATGCATATATGGTCAATTAATTTTTGACAGCCAAGAAATATGCAATGAGTAAAAGATAAGTATCTTTTCAGTACTGAAAAGATAAGTATCTTTTCAGTACTCTTCAGTACTAAAGAGTACTTGAAGTACTCTTCAGTAAATGATACTGGGAAAACTAGACAACCAAGTGCAAAAGAATGAAACTGAACCACTATTGTATACCATACACAAAAGTTAACTCAAAATAGATTAAAGACTATAAGACCTGAAACCATAAAACTCAGAAGAAAATATAGGCAGTAAGCTACTCCTTGATTTCTACTCTGCTGGCAATTTTTTAGACTTGGTACCAAAAGCAAACCTAGAATAAACAAGTATGACTACGTCAAACTAAAAGGCTTCTGCACAGCAAAGGAATCCATCAACAAAACAAAATCACAAGCTATCGAATGGGAGAGAATATTTGTAAAACGTATCAAATGAGGGGTTAATATCCAAAATATAGAGAGAATTCATACAACTCAACAGCAAAAAAAACCAATCTGATTTAAAATGGGCAGAAGATTTCAATAGATATTTTTCCAAAGATGATATGCAGATGGTCAACATGTCCCATGGAAAGGTGCTTAACACCACTAATCAACAGGGAAATGCAAATCAACATCACAATGAAATACCACCTCACACTTGTCAGATTGGCTAGTATCAACAAGACACGAAATAACAAGTGTTGAGGTTGTGGAGAAAAGAGACCCCTTGCGCACTGTTGGTTAGGAATGTAAATTGGTATAGCTACTATTGAAAACAGTATGGAAGTAGTTCAAAAATTAAAAATGGAACTATCAGGGTGCCTGGGTGGCTCAGTCAGTTAAGTGTCAGCCTTCAGCTCAGGTCATGATCCTGGCGTCCTGGGATCAAGCCCTGCATCAGGCCCCCTGCTCAGTGGGGAGTCTGCTTCTCCCTCTCCCTCTCTTTCTCTCTCATAAATAAATCTAAAAAATATTTAAAAAAAAAAATAAGGAACTGCTATATGACTCCGTAATTCTGGTGCTGAAAAGACTAGTTCTAAAAGGCATATCCACCCCCATATTCACTGGAGCATTACTTATAATAGCCAAGATATGGAAATAATGTTTCTTAATGGATGATTGGATAAAGATGTGATCAATACATATATTTAAAATATATAATTTTATATATATATATATATATATATATATATATATATATATAGTGTGTGTGTGTGTGTGTGTGTGTGTTTTCATTATCTGGCCATAAAAAAAAAGAGGGAAATCTTGCCTTTGCAACAACATGGATGGACCTTAAGGGCATTATGCTAAGTGTGTAAGTTAGAGAAAGACAAATACCCTAGGATCACACTTACATGTGGCATCCAAAAACAGAGTTTGTAGGTAAAAGAACAGATTAGATTTGTGGCGGCCTGAGGCAGTGGGTGGAGGTGGGTAAAATGGATGAAGGAATCCAAAAGCAACAAACTTCCACTTATAAAATAAATAAGTCATAGGGATGTAATGTATAGCATGGTGACTATAGTTAACATATTGACTATTTGAAAGTTGCCAAGAGAGTAGATCTTAGAAGTTCTCCTGAGAAAACTATGGTGACAGATAGTAACTAGACATATTGTGGTGATCATTTCACAGTGCAAACACATTGAATCATGTACACCTGAAACTAATGTTACATGTTAATTATACCTCTATAAATATCAATACATAACAAGCATCTGATAAGACAAGGGTCTTGTTATTTCACTGTCATCATCACTACCACCACCTTCTGCAGGGTCACCCCACTGGGCACTATTTGGCTTAAAAAAAAAGAAAAAGCTGATTTCTGAATGTACCCTGCACAGTATTTAGACGAGCACAAATAAGAGGAGAAACTGAAATGTGAATTGTGAAAGAGACACAGTTGTGAAAAATGGGGAAAACATTAAGGTTTGGGGAGAGATTTCTTAGATCATTTTTGTACAGTTTTAAGAATGTAAATCCTAGTTTCAATGAAAAAATATATTTTTTCCTAGCCATACATGGCATTGTGACCAACTAAGCGGACCGTTAGACATATTCTTTCTAGGAAAGTGCTTCTAAGATCTAAAGTGGATTTTGTTATCCAAAAGTTACATTCAACTTTATTAATTAAACCTTTCGGATTAGAGCTTTTCCAACTGGCCAGTTGAATAAAGTCAACATTGACTAAGTTCAGGTAAATTATAGCATTTCTCTGTTTATGCCTTCCAGCTTCCAGAGAAAAATAAATGAACATAATTTAAATGTGGAAAAAGATGATTATTTTAAGTCTTCTGCTGCAGCCAAGCATAAGATTTCCTAATTTTTCCTAGGCCGATTTCTGCGTGCTTCATTCTTCTGCAGATTCTGTCTCTTGCAGTTGCCTTTTTGGGTCTCCCTTTTCAAGTGTTTCAACTATGACCCGAGCCTTTTTAAACCTCCTTCGGTTAAAATGGAATGGCCCGATTTTGGTGGGGTGATCAGAGTGAATGAAATATTGCTAGGTAAAGCGGTGTGGCCTCCCTAGAATAAATCTTCCATTATCTTTGTTGCTATGACAGTAACCAGTACTTAGTAAGTACTTCCACGATAAGTCCCTTCTTGAGTACTTGTAGGCATTGCCCCTTTAATCCTCATTGCAACCCTCTGAGGACAGTACTATTATTACCAGCTATCCAATTTGGCATCTAGTTAAAGTAATGTAAATGTTATTTGCACCTTTTTTTTTTTTTTTAGCTTTTCTTTACCCTCTTCTCTGCTCACTAACTGTACATGTGAAATATTTTAAATAAATACCTCTACTAACTGAGTGTTTACGCCTCTTCAGATTTCTTTGTACAGCTCCTGGGGTGGGGGGAGCAGCGGGGAAAGGGGGTTCTGGTATATAAGCTCTGTTCCTAGACTCAGTAAGATGTGGCTCTTTAGAAAGGACTCCTTGACTCAGTGCTACAGTTAAGTCGTGACTAACAATTACTGGATCAAATCTCTCAGAGTTTGGAATATTTAATGAATCAACCATGGAGCAGGCAGCAGGATAAACGAGTAAGAAAAGCAAAAAAAAAAAAAAAAAAAAAATCTGCTATTCACTTAACTGTAATTTAAAATGCAAATGCACTTCTCATAGGTGCAGGATGGAATCCAGGATTTGGACAGGTGGGAGGAAAATCAAGGAGTCCCTTTGTGGGATGTGGGAGAACAATTTTTTTTCCCAAGGTTCTTTTGAATTTGCTGAGAGGAAAGATAATAGTAAATATAATTGTTCAGTTTTCCTAAGTGTGGTCTTCTTTGTAGTGCAGTGGAAAATATAGCTCTTCTCTCCTTTTACCTCCTGACCTAACTCACTTTCTTCCCCACTAGGAAAATGTTGACTGTGTTCTGGCTGAGATGCATGGCCTCACGGGGCCAGCAGTGTGCCAGAGAGTTCTGTGTAGGAGGGACACTTTGGGCCAATTTATGCAGGCAGCAGGTCATTCTAGGGCTGTAGGCCAGAATGCTGTGTGTCCTCTGGCTTGGAGACACAGGGCTACTTGGAGCTGAGCTACCGTGCTCTACTAGTAAATATTTCCTGCCCCTGCGAACACTTGAGAACTCCCTGGAGATGTCTGTGTCTCATCCCTCACAGCTGGCTTTTCACAGAGGCCAGATACTTAGCTATCCTGGCTGTGATTCAGGATTACTAAAACCCACTTCTAGCCTGCTTTTTGATTTTGCATTGAGAAACAACGGTCGCAGTGAAGCGGCGTCTGGGAAGAAGAATGCCTCCACCCAATTAAGCATCCTCTGTACAATGAGCCCCTTTGTACCCCCACCGGGCAGATGTGAACCTTAGCAGCCAAAGACATGGGAACACCTGTGGGTTCTCTGTAGCTTTGGTCGTAAAGTCAGGTTTGATCTCCATGCAATTTCCTAAATTACTAATTAAGCATATTTGACTGCTCATATTTTTATCTACAATTGCTTTTTGGCATACTGTTGGTCTGTTAAAAATGGTAACAAACTCTTTTTCTCTGTATATAGTTTACTTGTTGGGGACCTGATTAAGAAAGTAGTTTCAAGCATATAGGTCATAGGAAACGTTATTAGAGATTAGTCGAGATAAAACACATATAAATCTGCGTGCACTCAGAAACGGTTTGTGGGTTATTCTCAGAATTTGTTGCTCTGCGCTTCCCAGTACTCTGCTGTTTGGGGTCTTTGTTCCAAGAAATTCAGAGCATCTGTCATACCACATCTTAAAAAAAAGAAAACTAAAGAAATGTAAGAGACTCCTTTAGAAGAGAGCTGAGTTTACCGTGCAGATAGATTTCTGATGGCTCTTAGTCAGGGGTCCATTCACTGTAACTGCTTCCCTCGTATTTTCTTAGCATTTTGGGTCACATATGATTGGGCTAATCAATTTGGGATCATTTCATTATTAAACTAATGTGTTCTTTTTTTTTTAATATTTTATTTATTTATTTGAGAGAGAGAGTGAGAGCATGAGAGGGGAGAGGGTCAGAGGGAGAAGCAGGCTCCCCGCTGAGCGGGGAGCCGGATGTAGGGCTCGATCCCGGGACCCTGGGATCATGACCTGAGCAGAAGGCAGACGCTTAACCCCTGAGCCACCCAGGTGCCCCCTAAACGAATGTGTTTTTATAAAAATGAGTCTCCAGTCTCATTTTAAACAGAACCAAGCCCCTTGGACCGGTCACAGATGTTTCCACCAGTCATCTAAGATGCTGGTTATGTAGGTTTCAGGTGTTACCTTCATGGCATGCGACAGCTAGACGCTTTCCAGATAGACCAGCTGCATGGGCTTAACACCGATGACCTTTCATAGGACTCAAAAGATTTTGTTTGGGTTTGTTGTCTGCAGTCATTCATAACAGTTTTGGTTTCTTTTAATCAAACGTTGTGCTAAAGCTTTCTTTTTATGGCTTCTTGCAAGGTACTTGACTGCTGGTGTGTTCCTTTGTTTTCCTAAACTTACAGTAGCTGTCAGTCTTGTGCTGAGCTCCCCTCTCAATAGTACGCTGAATTGTGCAATTCTTGCTTGGCCCAGTCTGAGACAGGCATCCTTCCCAGAACCTAGTTGGCTTCTCAGAGGTTAAATACTTTTGGCAAAAACAGCAAATATGACTGAATAAAACCATAAAAATGAAAAACCTCCAGAACAGGGGGGAAAAGAATTATTTCTGACTGTGAACTACATCGATGCAGACGACTCCTCTTCTTTAGTCTTCTTAGTTTGCTAATACTTCTAATCCTCTCTCTGCTTCACATAAAACCAACATCGAAATGCTGTTTATGATTGTTGATCCCCCTGGAGGGGGTGGGGTGCCCGTGGTAGAAACTGTCAGCTCTTTGGTCTTACTTTAACCTTTTCATTACCTCAGGTCACAATTTGATCCAACTGCTCTTTATAGAGCACAACTAAAAAGAAAAATAAATTGATTTGAGAGAATTTAGGGATCTTCTTGTTGTTGTCCTACCTAGGTAGTTCTTTACTTATAAAGGACAGGGAATGACTGTGTCTGCGGTCCATGTCTCTGTAGATGCACCTTGTTTATGATCACTGTAATCTCTGAACTGCATTTTGGTTTGTGGCTTTTTTTAGGTGTCCTTGAATAGACTGGTTTTTCAGAGTAGCCCAAAGTGGTTTTCTAGTCAATTAGCTAGAACCTGTGTTTTAAGAGGATGTCTTTTTTGTGTATGTTTAAGTTTTAGTATTTACATAAAGAACTTACTCTTTAGAGACGTGTGTCATTACCGTGTTTGACCAGAATTCCTATGTCCTCTGCTCACTGCTTTTGTTCATGTATGTATGGACCTTAACTTTTATGCTTTAAATTGACAGATTTGTTTCTTTTGAGACATCTCTCTCGGCTGCCTACTGTCTTCTATTTCCACAGTGTGACCGGCCGCTTATCAGTTCTCCAACTCATAAACTTTGCTCTTGTTGAGGGTTAACCTTTACTATCAACTCTTCATTAAAAGTGAAATTCAGAATCATCTTTAGAAAGGAAAGGAACATGAATCAAGGCTAAAAACAGATCAAGACAAATCAGAAAGTTTTGGATTTATAACTGATCTTCCCCCAAGGAAGATGAACCAAGTGCCCTGCCCCCGCAGTCCGCACAGCATGCTGGATGAGAGCCTGGCCCATCCCGGCGAAGTGCATGGCTTCTCACTCTGACTCTGCTGCTGGCCTCTAGGACTTGGGGCGAATTTTCAAAAATTTCTCTAAGTCTATATTGGTAAAACAGGGATCATACCAGTACTGCTTCTTGAAAATATTATTAGAATTAAGGGAATTCATATTTGAAAAGAGCCTTAAACAGAGTTTAGTACAAAGTAAGTATCGAAAATAGTTTTTAAAAAATGGAATAGTGTGGGCGCCTGGCTGGCTCAGATGGTTAAGCATCTGCCTTTGGCTCAGGTCATGGTCCTGGGATCGAGTCCCACATCAGGCTCCCTGCTCAGTGGGGAGTCTGCTTTTCCTTCTACCCCTCCCCCCCCGCTTGTGCACGTGCGCACTCTCTCTCTCTCTGTCTTGCAAAAATAAAATATTTTTAAAAAAATAGCGATGAAAACATCTTCTCTCCTAAGGTAACATATTCCTTAATTCTGAAAACAGCCAATAAATAATTTTCCTTCATTAACACTAGGCTTCCCATTCTATGAAAAACAACCACTCATACCTATTATAGAAATCACATTTTGGAAAAAAAAAAATCACATTGTGTTATAGAAGATAGGCTAGAAAGGAGTGTTCGATCTATTGACAGCTAAGAACTTGTCTTTTTCATTTTGTTTACTAAAAATAGTTTAATGGACTTAAATTAATCTGTGACTCTTGTTGGCTAAAAGTAGGAGTTTGGACAGATCCTGCTCTGGATTTAGGGCTCCTCCTTTCTGTATGACAACTGTCGCTATCTAAAATCTGGAAGAGCTTTTTTTTTTTTTTTAAGATTTTATTTATTTATTTGACAGAGACACAGCGAGAGAGGGAACACAAGCAGGGGGAGTGAGAGAGGGAGAAGCAGGCTTCCCGCCGAGCAGGGAGCCCGATGCAGGGCTTGATCCCAGGACCCTGGGATGGAGCCCGATGCAGGGCTCGATCCAAGGACCCTGGGATCATGACCTGAGCAGAAGGCAGACGCTTAACGACTGAGCCACCCAGGCGCCCCTGGAAGAGCTTTTAATTTCCAATGAATAGCTAGGTCCTCTGAGTGGGGATGAGCTGTTTAGTTTGGAGCGTCACTCCCGTCCCTTTTTATCTTGAGGGCTGTTGATGTCTTAACAATCACATTCAGTCTCTCCCCTCCTGATTATTGGTTTCTTCTTCCTTTCTGTGTATAGGCATGGCTGGGCTCCCTTCTTCTGAATCAGACATTAAAACTTTGTATTTCATTCTGCTACCAAATCCTGTTAATGCCTCCTCAGCCATGTAATCAATCATGGACCTCTAGCTAACTGCAAGATTTGATTTGGATTTCTTTTTATTACTTTAAACTCTCAAGGTCTAAAAATTAACTCATCTGTCTCGTTATTTTAACCTAAGAAAAGCCACATATTGAGAGCAAACAGTCATTTTTGAGAAAGGACTGGTATCTTGAATATATGAAGAACTTCTACAAATCAGTAAGAAAAAAAAACATAACTAGAAAAATGAAGGGGGAACGTGAATGGCCTAAACACCTGTTTCAAAGAAGAAGAAACCCGAAAAGATGTCTAGACTTACTAGTGAAAACATAAATGCAAAGTAAAACCACCATGGGATGCCCTTTCACACTCAACTAACTGGCATTTATGAAAGTAGGACAGTCTCCAAGATTGGTGAGGTTGTGGGTGTTGAGCATTCTCAAACTTGGTTGGGGGCTGAGGGGAGTAAAATTTGGAGCAATGGCTTTGGAAACAAGTTTGCATATCCTGTGAGCCAACAGTTCTGCTAGTGACCTAGCACGTGAGCTCTAGGATACTTGCACAAAAGTGTTCCAAACACTACTATTTGGAATGGCAAAAATACTGGAAATGACAAATATATTCATAAATAGTATGGATTAATTATGGTATATGTAATCAACTGGGATACTCTACACCTGGAAAATAAGTGAACTTAGCGACATGAATCATTGAGGGTAAATTAACAGCGTTGAGCAAAAAAATGCTACTCACAGGAATTCCTCAGGTACCCTTTTCCTTTCTGATAGGTTACTGAGGGATGTTTCCACATTCACTGTTGTGAAAAGTACAGTGAAAAGTAAGGGAAAGATTCAGTCAAAATTCAAGACATTGATTATATTTTGGGAGAGGAAGCTTTGCTTAGGAAGGGACCAAAGGAGCCTTCAAAGATGTAAGCTTCTCCTTCTAAGGCTGGGTGGGATGGCCATTCTCTCCCCCCTTGAAACTGATAGATCCAATACAGATAGTTCTGAGTATGATGTGTTCTATGATTAATATATAAAGAATCTTATGTTCAAGAAGATTCTTAGGGCTTTAAGAGTACTCAGTTAAAGGTTCTTCAACGTCAAGTGAGTTTTTCTAGATTCCCCTTTCAGCCTTGAAATAGAAGCATTCCCTAGTGAAGTAGAAAGTTAAGGTCACATGTGTCAGAACTAGTTAATACTTGTCTCTCTCTGAAGGCATATTGAACAGAACTGGCTATCTGGCAGGTAACTCTGTTTTCTTCATATGATAATAAATCTAGCTCTTTGTAACCGTATCTTTATAACAATTACCTTACAAACCATGATGACAATATAACCCTGGAAAAGTTCGGTAATATACTGAATGTATCATACTGAATATTTTTTCCTTCCAGTTTTGGAGCAGGTGGGTGGAGCCGTCAAGTGTCTATTTCTAAAGGAACTTCAGTGTCACAGAAGTGTTGAGCCTGTGTGATGGAGAGCAGTAGGATATAGGGAAGATGGGTAAGAGGCACAGAGAAGTAGAACCTAGGACTAAGACCGCTGCACAGTGTGTGCGAATAACCTAAAATCTCAGCCACGTGAGAACACAACCACCACCTATTCGGTCGGTTGGTTGGCTGGTTGTTTCCTGAATGCAATACCCGCTTCTAAAGATTGCTCTTCTAAAATGTAAGTGTCTTTGTGAGCTCGCAGCCCACAGAAGACTTCCAAGACCGCATGGCATGGGGTTCTGGATTAGTTTGATCAATTCTTATCATTCAGTCCATTGAGGATTTCTCTGTGTTCATTTTTTTTTTTTTTTCCCCCTCACTACGGGGTCTCTTCCCAACTGAAAATGCAGATTGCTGTGTCCACTGTATCCTGGCCTGCTTGTTCTGTGAATTCCTCACCCTCTGCAATATCGTGCTGGGCCAGGCCCCCTGTGGCAGCTGCACCTCCGAAACCTGTTGCTGCTGCTGTGGAGACGAAATGGGGGAGGACTGTAACTGCCCCTGTGACACGGATTGTGGCATCGTGGATGCCTGTTGTGAATCATCGGACTGTTTGGAAATCTGTATGGAATGCTGTGGAATTTGTTTTCCTTCGTAGGTATTTATCTTCTGTTTGTGTTAAAACTGGAGTGTTTTAAAATTTTTCTTTGGGGGTGCAGAAAAGCACATGGTAAGATTCTCATGAAGCAACCCGGTATTTGCACTGTTAACTCATTATTTCAAGAAATCTCTGGAAGCTTGTTTCTCTCTAACCGAATCTACGTGGTTTAATATGTGAAATTTTAACTACTTTTAAACTTAATAAGTTACAATGACTGAGGGACATTTTGAACCCTCCCCCCCCCAAAAAAAAAGAAAAAAAAAAACCTAAATGTCTCCTCCTTTTTATGCATGTTTCTGTTTCTTTTAACCATTCTTAGGAGCCTCTTGCTCCAAATGTATTATTTCTCTGTGGGTATTTAAAACAGACAATTTAGTTTTGATGTCTATCTGTTCATGGTTCAAAGTAAGCATCCCTTCTTTTAAAGTGAACTTTGGGAAACAAACCCACACCGTAGTTGGGGACCCAGTGTTCAGTTCCATGCTGGATTCTCCCTTTCTCCCCTTGTTCATCAGACATTGAGCGCCTACTGTGTGTAATGGCCTGCTCAGATGCAGAGACGGATGCCACTGAACTCCCATCCAGAGGAGTATACAGTTTAGCAGAGGAAAGAGACCTGTCAAGTACAAACCCCATTCCTCAAGGCATACTGAAGTGAGGGTTATGGCGGGGACAGAGGGAGAGAGAGAGACTAAAAAGGCTCTAGGAATACACAGAAAAGAATAGCTCTTGCCTACTGGAATATGCACAAAGCTTCAAGGAGAAGGTAGCATTTCAGGAGGCTTTTAGGATGAGTGATCCATCTATGGCTTAGATGAATTAGATTTAGTGAGACCAAGCTTTAGGTGGGGAGCCTGAACTGTGTGTGCCCTTAAGCCATTAAAAGAAAAATGCCTTAAGTATGTATTTTCTTTAGTTGCAGGAATACAGTTTTTTTTTTGGTTAAAGACTATAAAATTTAACTAAAAATATGCAGTTTTTTACACATCATTTCAATGTTATGATAAAGTTTTTGATAAGAATATAATGCTTTATTAAAATAACTCTATTTTATAAAGAATGTGGAATACTTTCGACAAAATGCATTTAAATTAAGTGATTTTTTAACTATTAAAATCTCAGTATTCTGATTTTGATTTATTCAAAAATGTTTTGTTTTGGGGGGTTTTTTTGAGAGCTTTCAGTCTTTTGTAGGAGGCGGAGGCTGTTTGTTTTGCTTCGTAACTGATGTTTTATAAACATGGCTCATCTTAAATGTAAATACACCCTTTCTTCCAGTGCAGTGGGACGTCCACTACTGTGAGCAGATTTCAGTATTGCAATTTTATGTTAAATTAAACCAACACTGCAGGTTATCAAGATGCTGCAAGTGTAAAGAAATAGTCTCATAATCGACTTAAGCATGTAGTTAGTAAGACATAGACACTTTGTGTAGCCCAGATGAAAGTGGGAGTAAATTTCCCTACTATGTGCTCTCCTACTAAGTCTGCTCTTCCCAGAATTGTAGTTTGGTTTGATTTAATGTAATTCCTTGTAGAAATTCTGGAAGGATACTTTTGGACTAATAGTTATTTTTAGTTCTTCCAGATGAAATTCAAATTGATAGTGAAAACAAATTCATATTTTTAGGAAGCCTTTGGCAAACCTAGCCTTTTAAGAAAGGTTTTAAACCTAAAGCATAGGAATGTCACCTCTGGTTTTTCCTTTGAGATAAAACCTAGCTTCTGCTTCCGTCATTACTTTTAAAGGACTTAAAGGAAAAAAAAAAAAGCAAACTCCTGAATCCCCTTTTCAGTGCTTTGTGCATGTACACACACACACACTTTAAATTGTCGGGTTTAAATAGAATTATAGGAAACCGCTCTTTCTCTTGTCTAAAGAGTGTCTTTGTTACATTAAATATAAGAACATCTTTGTACTATTTCACAGTAACCAGAATCTGAATATTTACCTATACCCAAAGTTAACTTATGCGTATCTATTAGGATAGAGGAATATCATCTGTGTATTGACATATAAAGCCTTTTAATGACCTGGAATTGTTAAGATGTGTCACTTTTTATCTTGCAAGATTTTTCAACCAAGTGGTTTGTCTAATATTTAAATATATTCTGCCACTATTTGCAATGAAAATATTAGCACTTTTAAAGTAATGTTTCTCCATAACAGAGAACATTAATTGATAGAATTTTTTCATATTTATATTCACAGTACTTTTCCTCTGTTGTCTACTCTAGTCATTCCATAAAGTATCTTGTATAATTTTAAAAAATGAAAAAAACCAAAGTAGGAAAATGTGAAAATAGTTTCAGTATATATTAGAATTTCTGTATGTAAAATGTTCTGTTGAATTACATGGCCATGATGACTAAGTGCTACAGTTTACAGTTATCGATTTGGTCTCTTTTTAACTGTGGAAACTTTACCTTTAATATTTTTAAACTGGACCTGTATAATCCTGAATACATTATTTTGAAATAAAAAAATGTTCTCTATTGTGCTTTAGCTTATTTTCTACCTAACTGATACATTGGTATTTGAATGAATTTGACTGTCATTTAAAACTTGAGGCTTTTTTGTCTTGTTACTTCCCTCTCTAAAGATTTCCTAATTTCCTTATGTAAATCACATGACTCATGCCCCTAAATGAACTATGAAAGATTCAGATCCATTTATACTGCAAATCATAGTTAGTATAGGAGTTTAAAACATAGTCTTAACTAAAGGGTTTTTAGAAGTTGGGAGATGATAATTCCAAAGGAAGTAAATGGAAACAAAGGTAATTCTATTTTTAATATATATACTGAGATTAAACAGAAAAAAAATCTATGAACTCGGGTATTAGATTTAATGAATTTCATCCAAAAGTTCAATCATCAGAAGTATTTTCATCTCGGGTTTTTAGTGGTGCAATTTTTACACCAACAAACAATAACTTGACATAGTTCGTAGCCTTTTGTAAAGGAATAAAAGCATGTTGAGCAGGGAACCAAAAGATCTCATTATAGGATGAAGCCAAGCCATATTAAAGCTTGTGCACTAGTAATGTTTTATAGTTAGTATTTAACCCCTCCAAAATCACTTTAGTTAGAAGGCTTTTTATTTAGGAATATAATTTTATTTTTATATTCTTATAGTCTATCAACTATATCCTTTTTCCTCACCTAAAGTAGTCAGGATTTCTCTGAACAGTTCAAGGAGTAACCAAGGCAACCTTATGTAATAATTTCCCATTCTTTATCCATACAACCTCTATCAGTGCCCTAGATTCTAATGTTATAAATGTCAAAGTCACTGCCTAGCATAAATAAGACTGGAGTCCTGAGTCTGTGGCTTGCCTTCTGGAATTCCAGTTTTAATGCTTAGATTTACCCAACCACCTAATGAATCAGTTTATTTATTAATGAGATTATTTTTCAAATTATTCAAGACCTTTATGCCCTTTCCAATTACTTGTCATTTGTAGGCCTGCAGATTTATTACATCTAATCTGACAGGCAAGATAAAATTTCATCAAGTACTACACTATCCATTTTTCTTTTCCTTTTACACTAATGTAGTAAAGCATACCATTTTTTTTTTTTTTTAATAGATTTTACTTATTTGACAGAGAGTGCGCACACCAGCAGGGGGAAGGGGCAGAGGGAGAGGGAAAAGCAGATACCCCACTGAGCAGGGAGCCCGATGTGGGGCTCGATCCCAGAACCCCGGGATCATGACCTGAGCCAAAGGCAGACGCTTAACGACTGAGCCACCCAGGTACCCCTAAATCGTACCATTTTTGTTTTAAATAGTGGTTAAGATATTGATAGGGCTTACTCCACACTTACTGTTTACATTTTTTGGTCAAGCGTTTTTACAAGGGAGTCAGTCCCTTTAACCTTTCCTCTCCATGCCCCACTATTAACAATAAATTTCCAGTGTGCCCATTTTCTCAAGGTACCTCAGTGGAGTCAGGACCCTCTTGTAGTTTCAACCTAGGTAAGAAGTTTGGCACCTCTCATGAGAAACTGTTAGTGTTTACTTGCTTATTTAATATTAGAGATTTTGTGGAAGGGGGTATGGAGATGGGAGAACATTACGACGCAGCCCTAAAGTGGAGGGTGGTTTTTGCAAAAACGATCAGTGGTGACTAAATCCAAAATTCCCAACAATGACTGCTCCCTCGACCGTAAAAGGGCTGTGAATCAAAATACATTGTAAATGTTCAAATTTTAATGGAGTCAGTATAGCTCCTAAGCTGCCAAATGTCAACATGAGTAGTTCCCTGCCTTCATACTGAACTGTGGCCACTAGTTCTGGTTCCATTGTTTGTCTGTTATTTATGCCCTCGAGCCCTCACCTCGGTGCTTGCTAAAACAGAGTGCTGCATTCAGTTGTGAGGTGACCGGGAAGAAATCACGGTAGATAACCATCCTTTGACATATTACCGACATGGGGTATAGATAATATGTGTTAAAGACAAAGTGTAGCTTTGCAATTAAGTGCTCACTTCCAGGCAGGGCTTTGTGTGAGGTTCGGTGGAGAATGTAATTATTAGGAAAATAGTAAAAAGCAAATTCAAACAAATTCTAAGTTTAGCTTGAAAAATTGAAAAGGTTCTTAAGTTCTGTCTGATGCATAAAGGGGTAGAAGCAAAAGAATTACGTTCCAAAGCCAAGAAAGAGGGTGTATAAAAGCAGCTGATCCACTTGACATAGTTCATAGCCTTTTGCAAAGGAATAAAAGCCTGTTGAGCAGGGAACCAAAAGATCTCATTATAGGATGAAGCCAAGCCATATTAAAGCTTGTGCACTAGTAACTATGTCTAAAAACAGCCTGCTGTTTTATATTGAACCAATACATTTCTTAACTTGGTAGGTTGCAGTGTAAAGATGTACAGAGCCTGTCTGCTGGATGCTATGCCAATTACAGATGTGGCGGAGTGGTGTCAAACACCTACAAATAGTTAGGATCTCAAGCAATCTTAGAGTGAAACAAAAGAAGTTTTAAAATGTCATCTCAAAACCTAGAAAGCGCAGTTCATCATGTGTGTCTGACTCTTATAGTCTTGAGATCACCTTTATTATATAATTTAATGTGGACGTCATATGATCCCTCAATCAGAATGCACAATTCTTTCAAGGACATGAATAGTGCCTGAGAGATAAGGAGAATATCTTTTAAAAGTAACACCTTCAGATGACAAGGCATCTGTGATCAGCTCTGCAGGAAGGGCGTTTTATTGGTGTTGAGGCGAAGGAGGAGGGAAATACCCACGAATACATATTCTATTAGATTTTCTTAGATCATCAGAAAGAATAATTGGGCATATTTACACAATTACATTTTAGTAAACTGTGATGCCAGCTTAATGAGAATACGTATCCTGGTAAAAGTACATTAAATGGCAATCCAAAAGCAATTTGGCTGCTGAGGACATTATTTTTTTTATCTAATTATTCACAAATTAATGAATAAAATTAAATTCCAATCACTGAAGAAAATGAAGCAATGGTGAGAATCAGAACTACAGATTAGTTAAAGCAAAGATATGCAATGCATAACAGAATTAAAGCATTTCTTTTACTCAAACTCGGGTGCTTAAAAAAGAACAAATCCATCATCTTGAAATTTGACTTGTAGCTTGACATTAAAAATAATATGAGTAGAATTTTCAGTGGGGTAAGCACAAAACTAGTTCAAGTTGTGTCACTCTCAATTACTGTACTCAGGTGGTGTGCCCATTAAAATTCCCACTTGTGGGTTCCGCTCACTATGCAAATGGGGTCATTACCTGGAGAATTTAATTGGTTATGACACTGGGAGTAGGACTTTTCCTTTCAAAATAAACCCACTTACACACATTTTCACTAGAAATATGATTGTTATATATACTTTGGATTGTTTTGCTCTATCAATATTTACTAAAATTAGACTCCCTTTGCTTACGTATTCCTTACGAGTAATTCACAGTGGATCCAAATTACTTTGTGGATATGGTTTTATTTGTCTGTGACACTACTTAGAATGACTCTTTTGTAAATCATATTGCTTCTCACAATATCAGATGAGTCTCTGTATTGGTCACCCCACCCCTCATGTGGGTGGGTCCATTTCCAGTAAAGGTTTTTATCTTTCCATAGTACACATCTTCTCTTTCATCAGCGTTCTAAATATTTGATTTGAGGGGATTCTTCCCTTTTTCTCCTTTTGCTGTCACTTTAAAGAAATGTACAGTTAAAGACTTAACCTGCCCTCTTGGATGTATAACACACATACTGTTTATGTAATACAGAACGTATAATAATACCTACGGCCGAGGAACCGAATCTGTACCACTTGCAAGGCCCTTACGTTCGCCGAGGAGTCTGGGCGGAGGACAGAAGTTATTTCTCAGAAATGGTTCCAGAGACACACTTCCACCAAGAGCCACTAGATGACTGAATTTATTTATTTATATTTAAGATTTTTATTTGTAAGTAATCTCCACACCCAACGTGGGGCTCGAACCCACCACCCTGAGATCAAGAGTTGCACGCTCCACCGACTGAGCCAGCCAGGCACCCCCCGAAACCACTGAATTTAAAGAGAACAAACAGCAAGTAGGTGTGCAAAGTGCAGCTCTTCACACACCTACCAGCTGTTCTCATTGACTGTGGCGATTTCAACTGGAGAAAACCTGAGTTTATAGCTACCTACGAAGGATATTAATAATGGCCAGAATTTACAACAAACCCTGAAATGACAGCATAGTTTCGTGGATGTAATATTAAACTGGGCATCCAGGAATTTCGTTCCCAGGGTGAACTTGAAGTAGGAACAGGATTGTTGTAAGTATTAATGATAGAATCTCAGGGAACCACTAACAGTTCCCTGAAAGAGCAGGGCCAGGCTGTCCAAATTTTTATCACCGCATCAAGTTGTAAAAGCCAAGATTTTATCACTGGCTTATCTGGACCTAAAGAGAAGACTTTTTTTCCTTTAATGTAAAAAAGAATATTCTAAAACGAGAAAAAATAATTCCAAAGATGATAGAAGCAGAAATAGTACACATTCATAACTGGACCATTGGGCAGGATTTTTAACATCTGTAACTATGGGAAATTTCCCACAGAATATCAAATATGGATCCAAGTCTCTGACATTAATTTTTCTATGATATTTCTAATTGTGCCCAGAGGATAAGAAGGAGTTGGTGCATCCAATAAATATAATCATTTACATGCACGGAGCTCCCTTTGAAGTTAATAGGACCTATGGAAAGGAGAGTTATGCACCACGAAAATGGAGTTCAATGTGAACCTAGCTCTTTCTTGTTAACATGCAGCGGTATTGCCAACACATTTGGATTTTCTTACTGCTTATCTTTTCTTTGTATGTGCTGTTTAAGTTGGAGTTGAGTGAAGTGCTCCATGTGTAGAGGAAAGATAGTCAAGAGAAAGGATGTGATGATTGCAGGCATATACTCAGGGACCAGCTTTATAAGATGGTATCCAAAAGTGATAGGGCCTGACATTTGTAGAACTTGTTTAACTTTTCAGAAGGAAGCCATTTCTACTTCCCCATTTGATCTTCACAACCCTGTGATTCATCTAGGATACGCATTTTACTTCCATTTTGCAGATGAAACAATGGATTGCTTAAGTTCATTTTCTAAAGTAGTTCCCTTAGACCTAGGAAACCTGATGTCTAGTCCCAGATCTTGCTATTACAACCATATTTTGCTTAAGAAATTTTACGTATAATTTAATATAATAGATTCAACACAACTGCTCTGCTTGAAGCTGGCTTGAAGACATGGGGATCTGAAGTCTCACCAGCCTTGTTTCCTGTCTCCCATCTTTGCCACTTTGAGTGGGTCTTAGCATGGGCTCCCAGGGAGACTGAAAATCATAGCTACTGTACTACTTAACTCTCATTACATGCATTGACCCAAAGTCCATCAGTCCACAGTATTTCACTATCTTGTGCCTACTTATCAAAGCTGTCTTTTTTTTTTTTCTAGATAGATAAGGAATCAAGAGTTAGATGTTCTTCATGAATTGTTTGCTGGTCATTCTCCATTTGTCTCTCTAGGTCTGTTCTCTGTCTCTGCCTGTGTGCCAGGCTCCCTTGCTTTCTGGTTTCTAGTTGGCTTCGGCTGATGGCAAGCACTGATGGAAAATCAGAAGGTGGGAGGAGAGAGAGGTCAAGGTATTAATTCCTACCCCACTCCCTGGCCCCCTTCCTGCCAGGTAATGACCTTTATAACTCCATTCCCCGACATAAAGTGCTGCTGTGTAGTCATCCTCTTCTATAGCTACAGCTCCCTGCTTTTGCCCCTTCAGGCATGGAGAAGTAACGTCTCCCACTGTTGCTAGTTTCTGGCACTTCAAACTCCCCTGTTGGTTACCTTACAACTGATTCTTCCTCTGTGAACAGTCCCTTTTATTAAGTGCTCTTTAATTAAGGCCTTGGAGTGAGCCATCTGTTTTCTGCCAGTACTCTAATGAGGTAGTAAGAGTGAGTTTGTGTGTGTGCAAATGCACATGTTCTCTGAATCCGATCTTGTTATCCTGTGTTTCTCAGATTTGTCAAAATAATGTAAACTCTGGTGGTTTCTTCGATGTTTGTCTCTTTAGCATGGACAGTCAAATCTAGTATTGTAAGAACTACACTAGATACTCCAGAAATTAACTTAGCAATTTCAGGTTCAATGATTACCCATCTTCATGCTAACATCTGACACCGTAACAAGCTGGCGGTGGAAGAGGGAAAGGAACAGGGTATTATTACCATGAGTCATCCAATATTTATGATTGAGTTTATAGAGCTCTAAGATCCCTAAAGATGATGAGGTTTAACTTTGTTCCACACAACCTGAAATGACTCAACATCATTATCAATGTAAGCAGACCCACAATTAGCCAGGAAGTCAGTCCCTCCAGAAAGGTCTTATTTAGAGTCTCCATATGAATGTAAACAAAAATAATAAAACACTTAATTTGACATATGTATGCCTTCAGAGTCAGATACTCTTAAACTAAAGTAGATCCAACCTCAGGCTTAGTTTTCCAGTTCAACCCTAGGTTGGTAAATGACAACATTTTAATTGGTACCTCAAATATTCAGCCAATTAGTTAAGGAGCATTTACTGGTCACCTGTGTCCCAGACCCTGTGCTGTGAGTAGTGACTGCAAGGTGTCCATTAATGAGTTCTCAGAGAATGCACATTAAATTGATAGAATTCAAGAGTTAAGAGACAGGTAGAATTGCTGCGAGAGTAGAGAAGTAGGAGTGACTAAGGCTCCCTGGAAGACCCAGGAAGGTTTCCCAGAGGAGGGATTATTCAAACCAGGATTAGAGAAAGAGTAAATAGTTATCTGTTCATTCTCAAGTTGCAGTAATATTAAAAGGATAGAGTACAGGTGAGGGCAAGAAGAACAACTGAGTCCAACAAGGTAGTACCACAAATGCTTTGCTGAAGCTTTCTGAACTCTTACTTGTAGGCAACACGAAACTTTCTGAGGATTGTAATCAAAGAAACGGGATCAAATTTATATTTTGATGTAATTTTATTGGGGCAGCGGTATGAATGATAGATTACAGGGGACTGAAGATGAACTGAGGCAGTTAAAAGGCCGTGTATTCATTTACACAAAAGATGGTTGAGGGCCTGAACTAAGGCACTGACTGGAGGAACAGATGGGGGTGGGGGAGGGACTGAATTAAATACATTTCTGGAAGAGAACTGAAAGATTTAGGAGGATGGACATGTTACATGTGCCCAGTGCTTGCATACAAAACCAACTGCATGAATGTTCTACAAAAGTCAAGTTCACAGAAGTTTTAAAGTCCATTAAAGACCACAAATGTCATGTTTTCACTCAGTGAGATAATGGGCCTGAAAGTGCTTATCAACAGTGTCACCAATATTAGGAAACTTATTCAGAATTCCATTTAGGTTTTACATGGTGGGAATGGTAGTATACATGGTGTTCTGGTGGAGAGCCAGTGAGAAAAATACCATATGTAGCCAGGGCTTGCAGGGAGGAAATATGAGGAAAACAGGTGTTAAGGAGACATGGACAAAGGATCTCTGGAGTTCCTGGCAGGTAAGAGGTGTTCATTTATATACTTGTTAAATTAATACATGAATGAATAAATGAATACATATGTGTGTGTGTGTGTGTATATATATATATATATATATATATATATATATATATATATATGGCATGATAACAACACACACAATCAGACATGTATTTCCACAATACACTGGATGATGATTATAAGCACAACTGAAAGAGAGGACAATTTCCACTTGACTATACACACAATGGTTTGATCATTTTTAGCTAAACTGATCTAACTACCCAGTTACTGATTCCTAACTGTTGCTTAAATGAGTCATTCTTTAATTGCCCTAATGAGTAAGTCTACTTCCCATCATAAGTCTTAGGTAATGCATGACCCAAATCTCTTTGGTGGGCCTCCAGCAGCTCTAAAATTAGTGGGTAAATCTTCCAAAGTTATATTCTTGCCAGCCTTTGTCTTTTTGCACAATCTGATTCAAATTTTCAATTGGGCAGGTTCCAAGTTTTGTGTTAGTCTGGGAGGGTGTTTACTGGCCCCCAGAGGTTGCCTAATTTGTCTTAAGTTCTGTGCATCACACATTATGTTTCCTTAGTTCTAAAAAAAAAAAAAAAATAAGACCCAAACCTACTTTAACTATTTTATTCTTCATAAAATACAAAAATAGTGAAACGATCATAGAATTAGACTATTTTCTTAAAAAATAATTACGTTAAAATGTAAATATTTAAATTCACATTGCAAATACTAATTAAATTTCAAGGAGGTCTTTAAAATATAGGTGCTTACTAATAATAGGGAGAAGGGAGCCATGAGGGCAAAAGGAAGCCATTTGGGTTCAAGCTGGTTCTTGAAGGGAAGGCCAACGCAGCTGCCCAGACGGTAGTGGGATTTGCATCTGGCAACTAGATCCTAAAACATGAACCAAGGGCTTCTATCTGTTCATCAGAATATTTATTAATTGTTGAAAGTATGGAGGACAAGGCAATGGGAATCCAAACCATAGTATAAACACTGATATTTGCCAGATTCTTAAAATGTTGCCTATTCCAATTCCTTGGGTGTTTTTGTTTTCAGAGATCATGTCATAGAATAGAAGGAGTTATGTGCTAATGCTTTTCATGGATCATCAAAGTCAGAGTTGTCATTCATTTGGATTACATTTTCCTTTAAACAAAACTTTAGGTTCTTTGACCTAAAATATGATAAATTATACTGCAGTGTATGTGTGATACATATAATTAAGCAGTGGCTATCCCAAAACATCTATTTTTAAACTATTTTGGTACATAATGTTGGTATTGTAATCATTATTTTTTATTTTTTTAAAGATTTTATTTATTTATTCGACAGAGACACAGTGAGAGAGGGAACACTAGCAGGGGGAGTGGGAGAGGGAGAAGCAGCCTCCCGCAGAGCAGGGAGCCTGACACAGGGCTCGATCCCAGGACCCCGGGATCATGACCTGAACTAAAGGCAGATGCTTAACAACTGAGCCACCCAGGCACCCCAATCATTTCTTCTTTAAAGAAGAACATCTGCCTGGGACAACCGACTCTTTCCATGGGGAGAAAAGTTAATATTTAAGAAGAGTAAACACTTTACTTGTATGCTTTCTTAAATTTCAACAAGTATATGATTTTGTATCCTATCAAAGCATCGAAATGCCTGCACATCTTTGTGATGAAAAAGTTCTATTCTTTCTATGTGCACTAAAATATTCCCATTATTTGGAAGTTGGCAGATTGTCTTCAAAAAGTTTTTCTGAATGAAAAAACATGGTGGGATAATACATTGCATAATTACATTCCAAGTTTGCATGAATAAAGTATTCCACTTGTAAGTTTTACAACCAGAAGTAACACTGGGGTTGTCATATATCACAGTACACACAATTTGATTGTTACAGAGTAGACATCTGCCAGAAACATTTCAGTTTAGCATGATGAATTTACCTTAGCCCTGTCAAGAATCGCATTACAATGCCAAAGTATTGCTTTGAATGTATGTTGAAAAACAGAAATAAGTTTATTGAGGTAGGGTTTCAAATCCCCTCAGAATCCTGTCATTACTGGTACTGTGGCTAGGCACCTGTGAGCTCAGGTTACTCCATGGGGGATTTGCCAAGAGTGAATGTCACTCACTTAATCGGAACAGCTCAAGAAAAGGTATTGATGACAGTGAGTGATACAAGGAGTTCATCAGCATCACAGCAAGGATTCCAGCACACTCCATTTATAAAAAAAAGTATAAGGATATTTAAAACATAATCCCTTTCTAAGCCATTTAAACATACTCATATGGGAAGTTGTTTATCTGTGGCCACTTCTCTGCTTAATGGTAAACTTCTCTGCAAGATTGAACTAAACTCTAACAGAAATCATATTTGCCTCAAAATACTTAATCTTAGCCATCGTTCATTTAAATAGTAGAATCTGCACTTTTCTTGTGTGTGAGGTACAAGATAGGCAGACAGCAGCAGATGCCAACAATTGGCAGAGTATTCCAAAACCATTCAAGAACTATTGACAAGTTCACGTCCAGTGTCTTTGGGAGCCAAGGTAGACCATAATCTCCTCTGCTGCCTGCTTCACAAATACCAGGTGGAATTTTACTCTAATTTCTTGGAAGGCTTGAGAATTCTGCCAAGAATTTGCTGCGCACTCTGGAAAGATTTTACGGTATAGACATGACCACATGATGGGCTGCTTATGTCCTTAGCAACTTTTAAAGTTTAAGATGCAGAATAAAGACTACTGCTTTAATAATACCAAAGGGCCGCATCCACATAGGCAAGATTGTGTGCAAGGTTCACAGTTTAACTACCATAAAATTTAGCTGCTGCTTTCATCTGAGAAATGTGGCAGATAAAAGCAGTTTCAATATTGCTCCATTGCATTAATGTCGATGTAGTACAGATATATAAAATTTTTTCCTCTCAACACCATGCTCTAAGAAAGTAGTTAAAGTATTATGTTTGCATGATACTGATTTGACATGTAGTCTGAGAAATATATGAAATGTTATATTTTTAAAGGACTTGGCTTATGAGAAGTCATACTTGAGGGAGTGTGGAATCAATTCGCAGGGATAGTTCATGGTCTAGGAACTCTTACCAACTAATGGGAGAAACCGGTGTGTGAGTGTGTGTGGGGTGTGTGTGTGTATACAAACCCCCCATATATATATCTGACAGAGAGATATTAATAACTTATATTTAAATTCATAAAGGGAGAATAAAAATCATACAATCTCTAAGTTTATAGTTGCAATGTGTCAATAGTATTTACTTAGTCCAGAAAGTGTGTTTATATCATTTTCCACTTTTCCTTTTCTATCTTCTGATTGCTTTCAATTCAGCTAGAAATACAAATTTCTATCACATTCAGGTAAGCCAAGTATTAAAAAAATAAGATCTAAGTATAAAAAGATCCCAGAAAAGAATGCATTTCTAGTGTGTGTGTGTGTGTGTGTGTGTGTGTGTGTGTGTGTATCCTTGTTTGATGTAATGACTTCAATATCCTGGAAGAATGTCCAGAACAACTGATTTGAAGAAGGGTTAATGATATTTCTCTAGTAAAATCTGACTATAATATAGACATGAAAAGAGAGGAGAAATGTCTAAGAGGAGAAACCCATGGCAGAATAGCCCAGATAAACACAAGACATGATAGAGAATAGATATATACAATTATAATCTCCTAAGAAAGTATGAAGACTATTGGCAATGTATCATAAAAAAAAAAAAAAAAAAAGGATTCATAAGACTACCAAATTGTGGCACAACAGAATATTCTATTTCTATGTCTACAGGACAGTGAAAAAGAACACTGCATTCATAGGGAAAATTTCCTTTTATTAGAACTACGGGAAATCCTTTTTCGTAGGAATTCAGAAACTTCAGACATCCTAACAGGACTAGTATCTTTCCAGCATATCTTCTATATTAAAATCAAAAATAGTTTTCTCATCTTTTCTACTTGCCTGCCATAGCTTAGCAAGGGGAATTAACACTATAAATCAAATCTATCTCCTCTGAAGTTACTTATGTGATGAAGCATGTCCAGTTTTTTATTTTTGAGAGTTTCAGAGTGTTTGGCAGGCAGATACCACTGCTCCTGAGGCACCCTCTCCGGCTTTTAGATCAGGTAAAACAGGAAACACTTGGAAATCGATGCCCCACATTCTTTCTGAGATAGAAGCCTGGAGCATGGAGATTTTCAAAAGGCAAATTTCAGTTTGTAAAATATTTTCCAAATAGAAATTATCATTTAAATTGCTTCACATTACTTTGTACATTATGGTGCCTTTATGTATGCAATAACTTAAAGAATAATTTGTAATATTAAATTAATCCGGAGAGTACAGCCGTGGGTATAAACAACAGTACTTAGGAAACTGAGCACTAATAACCTGTGGGATTTTTTTTTTTTTTGTAAACTAGAGTAATATCCCTGAACCTGAGCATCTTTCTCTATCGTTGGTAGGTCTCTTCTCTCTGCATTCTATCTGCACACCTTTTTCTTCTCATGACTCTGGCTTTCCTCTTACATTCCAACTCTATTTTCATTCATCACTCTTCACCTTCTTCTCCCCAATTGCCTGTTGATAGACATCCCCTCCTAAGTCCATCATCTTCCCTTCCCTGTGCTTTTCCTTAACGTCTCATTCTCTCTTGATGTTCTCAGTATTATTCAGTTAAATTTGGTGCACGTAAGTGGCCACTTTTTCTGGGCACTGGGAAGACAAGATAAATCAGAGTTAGCTCCTGCATTTTCAGAGCACACAGCAGAAAGAGGGAAATAAAGATGGGAACAAAGTGTGAAAATGCATGGTCAGAAGACAGAAATGTGAACATGGTATGGGATTGCACAAGACTGAGGCTTGACAGGAACAAGAATTCTGTTGAAGTATTCTTTTGAGCCAGTTCTTGAAAGGTGATTTCAAGTTTCCCAAGCCACCAAAGAGAGAAGGGCAGTCAAGCAGAAGGAGCAGCATCCACAAAGAGCTGAAGCTATGAAGAGCATGGGGTGGCCTAACAACAGAGCCTGTTCAACATGGCTCAACAATGACTTCAACAGGAGGGACAGGGCAGCAGATGAGACCAAAAATAGAAGTTGTGGTCAAGGGGAGTTCTTATGCCAGGCCACATAATTCAGATTTTATTCTATGTGCTGTCACTTAAAGCAAGAATATAGTTTCAGATTTGTGTTTGAGAGAGGTCATTTGGGCTAAGAGAATGGAAGACACTGGAAAGGACAGAGACAGAAGGGAGAAAGTGAAACCAGCTACCAAGCTGTTGTTACAGAGAGATCCATGATTGTCCCTCCCTAAGGCTACCAAGTCAGGAACAACGAAGTTACGAAACATCTACATTTTATACCCAAAAGACTTCTAGAATTTATGGAACATTCTCTAAGGAGTCATGCCTTATAAATCCATCGATTGTGAGTTTATTTACTGTAGTCATCCTTTAGTCAGGGACTCCCTACTGGAAGAATTCTGTGGAGAAGGTCTCTTTCATCTACCAAATACTATTAGTTTACATATATATATAAGTCCAATTGGCAAGGAGATAAGATCAGTTCACTTTTCCGTATTTCCTTTCTCCCAGTGGTGCTCTCAACCCCCAGGGAGACTGAACGGATCATGAGCCAACCACTTGAATACTTCTCTCCTCAGTATCCTATTCCCTGTCCCACCCACCTCTAACTCAGGTACCTAGCATCCTTCTCTTCCAATAGAGAAGTAATCATTTTTTATTAGTTGGTATGTATCCTTCCAGAATTTTCTTTAAATATTTACATACTTATCTGTGTATGTTGGGCTCAAATATGTGTGTGGTATGTGTGTATATTCAGAATACATTATTGCTTTTGATATTTTTTTTCCCTTAGCATGCCTTGGTGATCTTTCCATCTCATATCATAGAGATTTCAAATTTCTAACAATTTCAACAGCTGTGAAGCGTCTGAGATTTTACTGTATTTGCAAGTTGAAAGCTAGCCTGCCACAGCTTCATGGATGCTGGCAGATGACATGAGACTCTCGGGTTAGTGACAAAGAAGTTTTATACTAACAGAAATAGCAGTATCAGGGGTATTAGCATTTATACCAAATCCCTAAGCTCCAGTAACCACAGGGTAACATAAAGAAGGACAAGCAATGGCTGCATATGCAGTTGAGTGACCCAAGCTTAGAGAACCCAAATCGTTACTAACTGGCAGTCAGCAGACCGGCTTTACTTTGGCTCTAGAGGAAGATACTATATTTATTATACTGGAGAGTAAACATGGCCTTTGCCCCAGAGCATCTTCCAAGGCTATTCAGTAGACAAACATTATTGCAAGATATGCAGAAATGTAAGAGGTGCAGTGGAGGACTGTCTGTCTCCCAGCAAACAAGGGTATACAATTTCATAGTATGAACGTCATTCAACCATTCTCCTGTTAATGATCATTAATGGTTAAGGTAGAACAAGTTCTGCTTTCTCAGTTATGTTCTCATTTACTGAATGAACCAAACTTTTAAAGTCATTGACAAACTGTTCATTTTTTTTTATTTTATCTGATGTGAACTCATTTTCTGAAGTTTGATTTTGTTGGTTATCTTCTATAATGATAGCTTTTCTCATATGTTTTGAATGCTTATTCTGTCCTTTCCTCTTGAATGCATTTTTAATTTTGTTCCTCTCTCAATTCCAGGTTTCCCTTTCTACTGTCTAGAACTTTTTGAGTTGTTCCATCTGTGTTGTTCCATCTGGCCTCACCTTGTCAGAACCAGGTCTTAAGTTGATGACTAGTGACTCTGGACTGAGGACATTTCAGATTGATTCATTGAGCCAGTATCTGGGTTGGGTTCAGGCTTGGCTTCAAATCTGAGTCTCCTCCCTCCTGGCTCTCAAGGTATATTCCATCATTTAAACCACACTATCCGTAGGGATGCAAAGCAACTATTTTCATTCTCCTTTCAAAGGACAAGGGGGATATGGGTCAAGGAGTCAGAAAAAATATTCCAGACCTTTGTTTTAAGAACTGAGGCTGATGAATAGTCATTACATCACAGTAAATGAACTTCCTGCTACCTTGACCGGGTCAGGGTCCGGAACCCAACGAGCTCACAGCTGCGGCTTCACTTACTACTTTGTGCACCTGTTGCAGAAGTCTATTCAACAGAGGCATTTAGCTTGTTTTGGGCTAATATATGTATACACACACACACACACACACGCACGCACGCACACACACGATTTCATTATATTTTGCCTCTTTTGCTAAAAAAAATATATTTTGTTTTCCACATTGCTATGTATTTCAAGCAAAGGAGGACTTCAAAGGATGAACTTAAAATGCCGCCTTGACTGGACGCAAATATCACATTAGCTGATTTGTACAACTCAAACAGCAAAAAAACAATCTGACTAAAAAATGGGCAGAGAATCTGAACAGACATTTTCCCAAAGAAGATCTACAGATGGCCAACAGGTCCACGAAAAGACACTCAATTTCACTATTCATCAGAGAAATGCAAGTTAAAACCACGAGAGATCACCGCACACCAGTCAGAATGGCTAGTATGAAAAAGACAAAAAATAACAAGTGTTAGCAAGAATGTGGAGAAAAGGGAGCCTTTGTGTGCTGATGGTGGAAATGTACATTGGTACAGCCATTATGGAAAGCAGTATGGAGGTTTCTCAAAAAATTAATAATAGAACTATCATAAGATCCAGCAATTCCACTTCTGAGTATTTATCCGAAAGAAATGAAAACACTAACTCAAAAAGATATCTATACCTCCATGTTCATTGCATTACTTACAATAGCTAAGACATGGAAACAACCTAAGTGTTCCTTGATTGAAGAATGCATAAAGAAAATGTGGGACACACACACAGGAATATTAATTAGCCATAAAAAAAACAACAACAAGGAAATTCTATCATTTGTAACAACGCAGATGGACCTTGAGGGCATTATGCTAAGTGAAATAACCCAGAGAGAGAAAGACAAATACCATATGATCTCACTTATATGTGGAATTAAAAAACACCAAATCTCAACCCCCCCCCAAAAAAAAACCGGAACTCACAGATACAGAGAATAGACTGGTGGTGGCCTGTGGCAAGGGACTGGGGGTAGGCAAGACAGGTGAAGGTGGTCAAAAGGTACAAACTTGTAGTTAAAAAAGCTGATTTATACAGAATTATGGAAATGAATATGTTGTTAGTCTTTCACAAGGTTATACATTGATACCTAATGTTTAGGATTAGTTGAGCTGAATTTAAATCAATGGAGTCCTATTAGGAGAGCAACTTATTGATATTATTTCCAACCTCAGAACTTTCTTCCATGCCCCAATAATTTGATTACCTTATAAGCCATATTTACTTACCATATATAAAAAATGCTACTGTCAGGTCTACCAAGTCACAATTATCTAGAATCTAGACCCAACTCTTTAGGAGGGATGGGGAGCCAGTATGCTAAATTTTTGAAGAGTATCAGTTCTATAAATATTAAAAATTGAACCACAATCTTTTTCTTCAGCTTGATTATAACCATCCATGGATCCCAAATAGAAACAATAAAAAAAATAACATTTGAATAAAGCTCAGAATCCAGGGAAAGCTTCGTATCATTCAGAAGTCTGAAAAATGTCTAAAGAAAATGATTTGTCTTTTAAGAAATACGGTAACTCAAAATACAGTAACACGGCCTTTAATTTTCTATTGTTATTTATAAATGGTGTAAAACCTATTTTTTTAAAAAAAAGAGTTTCAAAATTTGAATAAATTGGTAGGCACAATTAGTGAAGGACAATGCAATCAGACCCTGAAGGACTTTTTCTCTAATATTGTGTACTTTTTACTTAGATTGTCACTTACCTAGTGCCAATGTGAATTAAAATAAGGAATATATATATTTAAAAACAGTAGACCTACATATTCATATGGGGAAAAATTAGATAAACATAAAAAAATGTATCCTTTAACTAAGACTTTCTTAGAAAAAGACCTAGAATCCATTCCTAGCCTGGTTTTTTGTTGTTGTTGTTGTTGTTCTATAGATACATATAAATAATGACCTTTGAGAAGATTTATTGAAAAGTTTTTTTTTCCCCACCTGATTCTAGAAAGAAATGCCGGAACTATAAGATATAGAACTTATATTTACATGAATGACTGTGTCCTTTGAAATGTACTTCCATACTGATATAGAACATATTTTTTTCTGAATCTCTCTAGAACCTTGTAGTATATGGAAGTTTAAAACTAAACTTTTGGAATTCTTTGACCACTAAAATTTCCAGAAACAGTTTTGAGAACATTCTTATGTTTTAACTATTTTCTTTTGCTAAGAAGAGACATTTTAAAAAACTCTGCTAGTTAATATCATCAAAAGATTTTAACACACAAAATTAATCAAAGGCATAGTGTCAGAATAAGTTACTGGTTTTCCCAAGAAATAATGGTTGGCAGCTTTATAACAAAACAAATAGTTATTACTTACATTACTTGTCTTGAATTGAACCCATGAATACTTTATTGTTGACTTATCATTCAAAAAGTATTTATTGAGAGCTGACTATATACTAGGTTCTGTTCTAAATGCTAAAGGATAGCAGTGAACAAAACGAAGTCCCTACTTTCAAAAAGATTGCATTCCTGAGGGAAGAAATTAAAAAATGGACAAGTAAACATATCAGCTGGTGATGTTAAATCAGATGGAGAAAAATAAAGCAGAGTAAATGGAATAAGGAGTGCCAGAGTGGGACAGATGATTATTTTATACAAAACAGTCAAAGAAAACCTCTTTAAAAGGGTGAAATTTGTTCAGAGATCTGAAGCAAGTCCGGGAATAAATCATGCTGCTATCTGGCAGAGGAAGAAGCAAGTGCAAAGGCCCTGGGGCAGATGAATGCTTAATGTGTTAGAGAAACAGCACAGAGCCCTGCATGACTGAAGCAAAGTGAGGTGCAGAAAGACTACTTAGGAAAAGATATTAGAAAGTTCATGGGTGGCCAGATTATACAGGGATTGTTAAGCATTTAAGCTTTAACTTTGAGTGAGATGAGTAGCAAATGGAGAATTTTGAACAAAAGAGTAAAATGATCTGCCTCAAGTTTTTCATTTTTTTTTTTTTTTTAGAATAGTTTCAGGTTTACTGAGAAGTTGCAGAGACAGCAGTAAGAGTTCCCATTTGTGTATCACTCAGTTTCCCCCATTGTTAACACCTTACATGACATCTTTGTCAAAAGTAAATAACCAACATTGGTGCATTACTGTTAGGCACATTCCAGACTTACTTGGATTTCCTCAGTTTCTCCATCAATGTCCTTTATCTCTTCCGTGACCCAGTCCATGCTTTGAGTTACTTTAGGTTGTCATGGCTTCACAGTCTCTTCTGGCCTATGATTGTTTCTCCATCTTCCTTTCTCTCTCATGATGTTGACAGTCTTGAGGAGTAGTGGCCAAGTTATCCTGCACAATGTCCCCCACTCTGGGTTTGTCTGATGTTGAGCTCACGATTAGACTGAAGTTTGGGGGTTTTGGCAAGAACACCACAGAGGTGAAGTGCCTATCCAGTCATGTCATATCAGTTCTTAGGATATCTTCATGACCTTTATGATATTAGCATTCATCACTTAATTATGGTAGTATTCACCACATTTCCCCCCTTAAAGTTACTCTTTTTGCCTTCTTAGACTCTGCTTTGGAAGAATGATTTAATGTTTTAAAAGGGTCATTTGATTATTATTTTGGGAATAGAGTAGATACAAGGAGACAGCTGGGAGGCTGATGCTGTAAACAAGGGGAGAGCGCCATGTTGCTTACAGTGTACTTTTCTGGAAGGAACCCCCACGTAAATTAAAAAAAAGGTGCCATTTTCACTTGAGAATATCTTTCAGGAAACAGTAATAATTATTAATACTGAATCTCAACCCTTAGGCACAAGGCTTTTAAAATAAACTTTGACAAAATTGGACAAACACTTCTGCAGGCAGCAATGACGGTCTTGAGGAAAAACGTGCGTGGTTGAGTCGTAAGCTGAACAAACCACTTCGTTTCCTGGTACACCTTTTTTTTTTTTTCCCACATGAAGGAATTACTAATAGACAAACTGGTTCTTCAGACTTGGGTACCTGGCAGGCATTATCTTGAAAAAGGACAAAGGAGATCTCTCACTTCAAGGAATACTGCTGCTGGCATAAGCGTTCAAGTGAAAATTAGAGTTTTTGAAAACTTGTACTCTTTTTTTTAAAAAGACAAGATTTAAAAAAATCTTTTTTTTTAATTATGAAATCAGCCAAGATATCAATCAATGTGATTTTAAAAATATTTTAGAAGGAAAATGTCAACATTCATAAGATCTGTATAGCTCAAGGAACAAAGTTTTCCAAAGACCAAGGAATGATGTTAAAAAAACATGTATGGGTAAAAGACCATGCAAAGTGTTAGGTAGGCCAATGGATTTTGATGCAACAGTACAAAAAGTTTATTGACATGCCTCAGATTTGTGTGTGTGCATGATCAAAAAAGAATATCCATGATTATTTGAAGAGGTTATTATAATAATAATACTCCTTTTTCATCAACATATCCCTGTGAGCCTGAATTTTCTTCCTATATTTCAGCCAAAAAACCATGTTGCAACAGATTGAATACAAAAGTTGACATTAGACTCTGGGTCTTTTCTATTATGCCAGACATGAAGGAGATCAGCAAAAATGTAAATTAATGAAAATTTTTTCCTGATTATTTTTTCCTGAAAAATACTATTTTTCCCAAAAACATGCCATTTGTGTTAATATATGAAGAGTTTATTAATGCTATTTTTGAATGAATATACAGATTTTTTTTAAAATGCCTTGGTTTTCATTGCTAATACAGAAACTATTGACAGAGATAACCAATACAAATAAAAGTTTTTTGGAATTCACACTAGTTTTTAAGAGAGTAAAAGGATCCTGAAAATAAACATTTGAGAATGGTTTCTCAAAAAAAAAAAAAAAAAAGTTCCGTTCAGGTCATACATTTTATGTAAATCTTTAGTGACTCCCAGTTTAAAAACAATGGAAGAAATCATTAAGAGGAAGAGCAACTAATGTGAATTTCCAAAAACTTAAATGACTACTACTCAGAAACACAAAAACACATTAAGCAAATGGCTAATTGGGCAAATTGTTACAACAAATATTTACAAGCAAAGTTTCACTATCTTTTATTTAAGAATATATTGCTTTTCTTTTTTTTTTTTTTAGCCAATCCTCAATAGGATAATATATTCTGTCACTCCCTTCTTCCTTCCCTCCCTCCCTCCAGAAAATATACTAATACTTAACAGTGGTTGTCCCTAATTAGTGAGATTAGAATCCTTTTAATAATTTCTTTTTTTAATAATCTGTATTTCCAAACTCTCTACTTTTTATGCCAGGGGTAAAAAATCCTAACAATGTTTAAAGGCCAGATATTTTAAAATCATTTTAAAACCAATGATGCATTTATATTGAAATTCTGTATTATGCAAAACCAAAAATCATTCATCCTGAATCTTTAAAATTATTTGAGTAAAACAGTTATCATTGCTTAAATGTATTAGTACGTGGTTTGCTTATGGCAATTAATAATTATATTTTGATGCTTCCCTCAAGCACATAGCACTTTTTCAACAATTAAATATAGAACTGTCAAAAACAATTCTAATTGTAGGTGAATTTATAAATGTCTTTGATTATTAGTGGTTCTAATTTGAAAAAAAAATAGATTTGATGTAAGAAAAATGAAAGATATTGGTTTAAATATGTTTGGGTAATAAATATTGATTTAAAGTTTTCTTATCTCACCAGTCCCTTATTATGAAGACAACTTAAGAATTGTTACTATCTGGGCATGATTTGAAGTTCTGGCCCAATACTTTGAATTGTAGAATAAAGTAAGTTTAGTTCATTGTGTTTTCATTCTAATCACTTTTATTTCACTACAAGATGATTAATAACAATGAACATTTTGAACTCATTTTTAAATTTTATCTTCTTATTGACATGTTAGCATTGCAACATTCCCATAATTTTTAACAATTTAAATTTGAAAAGTTAAAAATGAAAAAATAAAATATCCTATTTTATGTCTTTTCTGCAATGAAGTCTGATTGTAACATCCTTGCTCTCAAACCGTCAAATCTGCCAGAACTTTGTGTAGTAGCTTTAGAAATGTTGGTTTGCGTACAGTTTTCATTTCTTTTATTTCTCCTATAAAAACAGCAGCTCAGTGAATCCAACCAAACTTACCCAAGTTCACCCTCTCTCTTCCCCCAGTGGTGTGTAGGTATTCTAAAAACTGTGCTTTCAGAGAATTAAAGTGAATGAGTTGGCACTCTTCACTGACATGCCTAAGTTCTCTGGCATTCTGAGAAATTCAAGGGTGAGTTTACTAACAGTACCCTCACTTCTCCATTTCCCTGACCGGCTCCAAAGCCTAAAAGGTATTTGTACTTCTAGTGATTGTGCCCAAACTTGTGAGAGTTGTCTCTAGAAAGTTTTAGGTTACACTCAATAGCCAACAGACTACTGTTAGGTGATTAAATTTACTATAATTGCTTTTCCTTGCGACTTACCCACTAACTAGTGCTTCCATATTTTCGTTCTTACTAGGCAGCAGACATTCCATTTTTATTGTAGCTCTCTAGATGTAAACCAGGAGAAATTCCTTTCCATTAGAACTTCTCTTAATGCTGAAAAATCTCACCTCAATCTTTCCCTTTTATTTTCCATTGTTCATCCATTTCTCTCTTGCTTTTTGGCTTCTTTCACTCGTTTGCACAGGATTCATCTCTTCATCTGTGAAGGCTGCCACCAAAAGGATCACTAGTAGGTCAGAAGTCCCAAGCTTCCTGTAGGTTGCTCTTCAGCTTTCTTAGCTAAGCCCATTGAGCAGATGTTCCTATTTGTGGTTGAGCTAGGGAGGCAACAGTGTGGAAAAGAATTACTTAGGTAGTAGCTCAACCCTCGATGGTTATTCTCTCTCCTCAAAGTAAAAATCTTGAGGCCATGGAGGCAAAGTTGTTCTTTCTCCTTTTATCTGACGGTCTGGTTTCATCCATTTGTCTACCCTTGTAGAGTTATTGAAGAGGCCTCATTTTCATGTTTATTTCTTCCAAATGGAATAAAACTTTCTGTATGCCTTCATTCAACTTTGCTCCTCCATACATTTTTATTTTAATCAAAAGCTTTCTTGGAGTGAGTGAGGGCCACCTACGGAGCTAGTTTATGTCTTTAAACGCTTTGTTTATCACCCAGAGTGATATAGCCTATCAAGGGGATTCATTTTGGTTCAAGGACACATTATTGTCTTGATTGGGCTCATACATCAAAGGCAAGAATTAAAGCGTTCTGATGAAAACTTCCCACCTGACACACAGGTGGCTAAAAGTATGTGCTAGCCTTTCTTGGGTCCTTTTGTCACCTTTCTTAGCTTTCTTGTTTTGAAACATGATAATAGTAGTATTTGAGTTTTCTGGGGATTTTTGTTCTATATTGCATGCTGTGAAAGGATTTTTCTAGGTTCTGCTTCTGGGCTCCCTCTGATCTTGTGATGTTAAACACACTGCTGTCTTCCCTCGGCATTACTCTCATCATTTTCTTCTCCACTTGTCCCACTTCTGTCCTGTGTATGTGGGAGGGGGCTGTACAGAAGATGTGAGAGGAAATTGAGTAGAATGGCAGAGTCGGGGGATGTCAGGGAATCACACTGCTGAAAAAAAGACCTCCACAACTTCTAAAAGAAAAAAGGATAGGCTGTACTGGTCTTTGCATTTTTTTTTTTTTTTCAGCATAACCGCAAAAGTTAAACTTTTTTCCAATGAAGCCTTTAAAAAAGAAACACTGTCCCTTATCTTTGAATTTTGATATCATCTAGCTCCTAGAGCTAGGTCCCAAATTCATGAAAATTCATGGTTTGTTTTCTAAACAGTAGAGAATGATTTATGCAACACAAATACCATATTTTCTTGTAGGACCAGTGTCATTCTGACCTTGAAGAACTGTGTGAATTGTAATGAAAATAAATACTTCAATAAAGCATGACATCATATCTTGATTCATTTTGCATTGTGTGTGTTTAAGGAAACACTAGAACTTCCTTCTGATAGGTTTAATACCTTGGGAGATATGTTGACTTTTGCTTTCTCTCTTGCCCCAGGGTCATGTTTGGAAATTCCACTCAGTATTAGAACCAGATTTAGTCAGTCAACAACAACAAAGAGAAAGAATGTTGGGTTTTTTTTGGACTACATGTCACTTTTTAAATATTTTCCTTATGCCAGTCATTTTGGTGAGAAATATGTACGCAGAGGAACACAAAAGGGAGCAAAATATTGACAAACATATTGGAGAGAAATTTAATATGGATCAAATTTCTTGCACATAAGATCTTCCTTGTATCACATTCTGCTATTCAGGGCTGCAGTTTAATCTTTCTTTGATATTATTTCCTGGAATGATTGGCTGGGATTATATAATTAAAACAATCTGCATGTGCTAGCATAAATTTGATTGTTCTAGACATTAGAACTAAATTTAATACTAAACATGATAAGCTTTGATGGTAAGAAAAAAAATTCAAGCTTTGGGAGGCTATCTACTTCATATTTAATAATCATCAGAAGTATTTATTTTTTTTAAAAGATTTTATTTTTATTTATTTGACAGAGAGACACAGCAAGAGAGGGAACACAAGCAGGGGGAGTGCAAGAGGGAAAAGCAGGCTCCCCACTGAGCAGGGAGCCCCATGCGGGGCTCGATCCCAGGACCCCGGAATCATGACCTGAGCTGAAGGCAGACGCTTAACCGAATGAGCCACCCAGGCGCTCCATCAGAAGTATTTTATATTCACTAAAGAACTTAGCATAGTTTCTGGCACATGGTAGGAGACAGATATAGCTATCAATATAATTCTGTTAAATATAATACATGAAGAAATATGCCAGGCAAATTAAGTAGCTAACAACTCTTTTGAGAAATTTTTATTCTAAGAGAAACACTGTGTAAAAATGACCATGAAGTAAACAACTAAGATACCTGGAAAATAAAGAGCAAACAAACCATAAAATGACATTAACTGCTCTCGCAGCTCCATAGTGAAACATACATGCATTTATGAGTAATAACGGGTATGTTGCTAAAATATCAACTTTTTTTTTTCATTCAGTAATGCAGTGTGATAGATTTGTTTTTAAAACTTCAGAGGGCAATTCACTTATTACCATATTCCAATGCTAGTCCTCTCTGTATAAAGGAAACCTTTTGATATAACACATTATTTTATCCTGTCCCTGTCTCTCCCTCTGTATCTCCAGGTCCTGCTGGCATATTATAATTGGCTCAAACAAGACCCTTCTTTAGTTTCATTCATTCGTTCATTCATCAATCCATCCACTCATTCATTGTCTTTTATCCATGTCCCCCACTCCCATCTGCCCCACTCATTCATCTTAATATATGCACAAATATATATACACATATGCATGTGGTGTGTGTGCATATATTCTGTTAAATGTGTCAAGTTTTCTTGCATATAGTTTTTAATTTTAGTAAATGATATTGCACATTGGATTATTTTTTTCTCTTTTTAGTCAGATCAAGATTTTGGGATCCATCCATGCTGCTTTATGCATATCTCACCCATTGCTCTGGCATATAGTTCCTGCTATCATACTAAATATTGGTGATATAGCAATGGGTAATTACTTAAGCTAAGCTTTAATTTCTTCATCTGTGAAATGGGGATGATACGTCTACCTCATGAAATTGTGTAAAAAATTGCATGAAAAATGTATGACAGTTATCTAGCACATAAATTCCCAGAGAATAAGAACACTCAATATATTTCAAGTAGCTCACATGGCTTGGCAAAATGGGTACAGAATGGTGGGAAAACATGGGGTAATACAGAAGATGAAAATGGAGAATTAAAAGGACCAGATCATGAACATTTTTTTCTACAATATGGAAGAAATTTGTACTTTTGTACTTTAAATTTTTGCCCAGAATTCCCTTAGCATCACCTGAGATTGAGAATTCATATTCACAGGACCTACCGACAGAGATTTGTCCTGTCCATGTGGCTTAAACAAATTTTTCTAATGCAATAGAGTTGATAATAATACTATGTGCCATGTTGACTTCTGCCCTTGAATTTAGTGGTGGGGAAGGGACATCATTCCTAGATCTGAGTTTTAAAATCTTATAAAACTGAGGAGCAGGAAAGTACTTAAAGCCCTTTGTTTAAATATAAGGTGAATAAACCTTTGAATTTGGAGATGGTGGAAATTGGGTCAGCCCTGTATCAACCATCTGTCTGAGCCTCAGCTGAGGCTATTACTGTCCTCTGTTGGTTCTATCCATCTTTAAAGAAGAAGGAAAATGACCAACTCATCTTGCCCCTCACCTTCAGTCTCTGGGGAAAAAGGACTACAGTCCAGTAGGCCCTTGGCCCTTTTCTTCTTTAAACAAAAAATAAAACCTTGGCATCTACTTTCCTAACAAGCTATTCAGAGGATCATGCTTATTCAGACATGTTAAAATTTGAGGACTTGTTGACATTGGGGAGCCATCAAAAGGTACATATATTTTAGAACTATGATGTCCAATACTGTAGTCACCAGCCACATTCAGCTGTTTGAATTTAGCTCCATTAAGATTAAATATAATTAAAAATTCAATCGCACTAGCCACGCATTACCTGCCCGATAGTCTCATGTACCTAAGCTGCTACTATACTGGACCATCCGGACACAGAACTTCCCAACACTGCAGATAGTATCACTGAGAACAACGTTTTGGAAAGCTCATTCTAGTGACAAGCATGGAGGATGCATTAGAAAGGAATGCTGTAGTCCAGTGAGAAGAACATGTTTGGAGTGCTGACAAAGGCCTCCAAAAATAGGAACAGTAAAGATAGAGAAGATAGGATGGACATGAAAGGCTTTGTTTTTCTAACTAATTCTTTCTTTGAAAATGTATTTATAAACATCTTTTTCCTGAAATTCTCCTTCCTTAAGAAAAATGAATAAAATTTCAATTATACTGCTAACGGGACTTTTTAAAAACTCTCAGTAAGTATTGTCAGATTGCTTTATAGAAACACTGTATCCATTTAACCTCCCACCAATACCCTATTGACAATCAGTGTCATCACTGAAAACAACTTTTCCAATTGGATTATAGCAACATGGAATCTCATTTGTAAAAACTTACTTTTCCTGGTTTGTCTAGCTTTCAAATCATTACATTTTTGATATACCATGGTATTAATCATCATACAGTCAAAACTATTTACTTTTTTTTTCTTCTAAAATATTTGTACATTTAATGATCCTTCTTTAGATGCTAGATTATACATTGTAGACCTTTGAAGGTTCTGCAGATCAATGAAAATTATGTTTATGAGAATCTTAGGTAGGATCTAGTAGGGAACTCTTGGGAAACTTAGAGTAATACAAGAATGAGATGTACTTTAAGTGATAGACATGGGGGGGGAAGCAACAATTTATACAAGAGATATTTTGAAAGAATCATTAATGCCTTTCAAAGATTGTCTACATATATGAGAGAAGGAACCATGAATCAGAAAGGCTGGTTTTAACCCAGAATGACTGACAAACTCCTAGATTCATGATCAAGGAAATTAAACAGGTGGTGACAAGTTTTAGAAACAGTGATTTGGGGAAATGGACACGTGACCAAGTGGCAACTAGCAGTTATTTGGAGACAAAGAATTAGGGCCCAGGCAAGAGGAAGGAACCAGCAATATGGCTTTAGTTTCAGAAGAGAAAGTAAGTACTTGAACTAAAAAAATGGAGGAACTCTCTAGAGATGTTTAAAGAGGAAGGGAACCAAATCTCCAGGTTTGAGGGATTCCCTTCCTGCCTTCTGAAACCCACCCTGTTTTGTGTGCACTGGGCTACAAGTCAAGCTGGGGAACAGACAGTGATAATATATCACAAAACTCTTTCCCTTCATGGGTAATCAGCTTTCATGAAAGTTACACTGCTCTTTTTTCTATACTGCCATAGCCTCCTAGTAGGTCACCTTGCCCCACTCCCAGTCTAATCTCAACACAGAAGTTCTACATCCTCTGTGCCAATCACATCACCCCTCTACTTGAAACCCTGCGTAAAATTCAACATTCTTCCCAAGATGGCCTCCAGGCCCAACCTGATTGCATGGGCTGCTCACCTCACTTGCTTTCTGACCTCCTTTGGCTACTTACAGCTCTCCCACTCACTTTTGCCTTTCAAGCCACACTAACTGAACTCCTTGCTGTTTCTCAACATGCCATGCATGCTCACAACTCAAGACTTTGGCTCTATCTGTTCCTTCTGTCTGGAGGAAGAAACACATCCCACCCCCCCACCGCCCCCGGCCAATGCTCTCACAGAGTTTTCAAGTCTTTGCTTATATTTCAGTGAATCCTACCCTGACTATTCTCTCTATATCCTCCTTGAGTAAATCCCAAACTTCAGTCCCTTACCCTATTTCTTCTTTTTATCCAGTGCATATCCCCTTCTAACATACTATCTAATTTACTATGGTTATTGTCCGTTTTTCTTTCTCCAGAATGCAAGCTCCACCAAGGCATCTGAAGCACCTGAGCTCAAAGTCTGGCCCATAGGTCTTCAATAAATATTTGAACTATTTCTTTCCTCCAAACTGATGAACTTCAGTACTTTTCTCCATTTCCTGTTAAGTAACTTTGTCATTTTGATCAGATCTCAGTACCATGCTCTTAAGAATTCTATTTTTAGCTTGTTTTCCACCCCCTCAAAGTCATCTGATTGAAGCAGTGGTCTCGATGCTAGATATTATCGTTTTGCATTTGCATTTTATATAATCCTCTGGCCTGCTTGTCTCAAAGACATGTGTCAGGGAAATGGTGCTTACCAGCCACTCACACCTGTCTTGTTGATGTTTGATGGCTTGGCTTATTTTGTCTAGTTCACTTCATAATTCCTTGAGAAATTTGGCAGAGCCTTTCCCAATGGTGTGAAAGCATTTTCTACGGGCTTGCTGATGGTGTGACTATTTCCCTCTGGTGTTATAGCTTTCGAGTGGCTGAAAATAAAAGACTGAATTATTCCTGTACCTGGCAGCCTTTACTGCTGCACTTCATCAGTTCAATCATACTAAATCATTAATTTAGGTTCCTTCCATGCCTACACAAGCATGGTGAAAAGGAATCTGCAAAAATGCCACAAAATCGCAAGTGCCTTCTTGATTGCATCCCTGGCATTTGTACAGAGCAGAAGACTTCTCTAGCAAATTCTCTTCAATTTTCCCATTAAAAAAAAAAAAAAAAAAAAAAAAAAAAGCCTACCCCCCTAAATTTAAAAATGGAAAAAAAAAAACTTTAAAAAAAAAAAAAAAAAAAAATGAAAAACATTATAGAAAGATCTCGCGTTGTCATCTTCTGCCTCTGGTATTTTCATAGAATCGTTGGACAAAGAAAGCCTCAAGGACAATTCTAGGACTCCCCTTTTCTCCTCAGATCCAGATCACTGTGCTTCCTCGTCTTTCTAGAAATGCTGTATACTAGCTTTCCCTCATTATCTTGCTCTATTCATCCTCCTGAAAATAGCATATTCTGTGTTACTGAATTTTGAACGTGAGAGCTCAAGAGATTATTTGTCTAATTCTTGCACCATTTGGAATAGAGAGACTGGTGACGAGACATGAGATTCCTTATCCAATGCTTTTTCCATACTCTATTTCCGTAGTTTTTTTTTGTTTTTTTTTTTTTTTAAAAAACATGAAGACCTACAGTAAGGGAGAAAAAATTCTGGTTCAGACTGGTTGCTGTCAGGTGGATAAAAAATTATTTTCTTCAGTTTACAGATAAGGCAACTGAGATGTAGAGAGTTTATAAAACTCTTCCAATGTTGCAGTTAAATTGTTACTGGAATTCATGCTGCTCAATTCCTCAAGCCCTCCAATTTATAATGACATAAACAAAACTACCTAACATTAAGCATAATTGCAACTCATCTCAATTAATCTTCTACTCAAATGAATTGTTATTTATAAATATTTACAGAATTTTTGGCACTGGTGATAGCCTGAGGGTTGTATTTCATATTTTGGAGGAATACCTATTCTTCAAAGTATAGGCACTGTAATTTTTGGTTGCTCATGAAATATTTATTAATGCTAATGCTAATAAAAATAATGCCATGGTGATTATGCTCTTCAGTCATTAATGCCCTGAAAGAAGTAATTTGCAAATTGGTACACTGTCACTCAAAGTATTAATTTACCACATGTGGGTAACAAATTACTTCTGGAATCAGGCTAGGCACAATTGTGAAGGCTCTCTGAAGTGCACCCCGCCCCCGCCCCAGCATTCACATTCAATCAGTTGCCAAATCTTGTAGAGCTATTTCCACAATGTCTCACATATATTTCCTATTCCCTCCATTATTACCACTGTTACCACCTGAGTTCAGGTCTTCCTGACTCTTGTTTAGAGAACTGCATTAGTATAGTAATCGGTTATTTTGCTATCATTCCACCTCTACCCCAAACTGTCCTATACAGTGGCCAGATAAGCCTTCCCCAAACACAGTGACTTGAAAAATCACCCCGGAGAAGAAATCAAAAATACAGCCAACCAACAATTGGGATTCAAAAGTCATCAAGAGACAGCTAGAGCTTTTCTTAAACTGAACCAGAGTTCCAAACGGACCAGTTTTACACTTTATATAAGCACAGGCTAAATTACATTGGCCAATGCTTGTATCACCCTTCACTGGTTCCTAAATGAAATTCAAACTCTGGGCCTGCCCTTGCACACCTGTGTGTGCGCACACAGAATGGTCATGTACACACAAACACACACACAGTTTCTCAACTTTAATGCCCATTGGAATCTTCCACATAACTTCAAACATACTGATTCTAAGTAATTGATAAGGAGTGGTGTGTGGGCATTGGGATTTTACAAAACTCCCTAGATGATTCTAATATGCACTTGGAGGCTAAGAACTTTTTTTAAAAAAAACATATAAAAAGAGGCAACTTATTGTAAAAGGGAAAATATCTCCCAAGAGTCAGCAGACTAGTGCTCACTTCTGGATTTTGCCTTGAACAAAAGATCTCCAACACATCAACTGCAATTCCAGTAAATCTCATTTCCTCATCTGTAAATGCAACATGAAGGAGCAGGGCCAGGCTAATACATTTAACTAGCATTAACGTGGCACTTACTATGTACTTGACTCCATACTGGAAGCTGAGAATTTAGCATTGAACAAGAAAAACAAAGTCTCTGTTCTAATTGACTTTACAAGGCCTAAGAGACTGTTAAAAAATAAACAAAATAATTATAGATTGCCATAAAAACTAGAAAATAAGTGATATTATGAGACAAAAACTTAGGGTGGGGATGGGCACTATAGTAAAAAAAAAAAACAGTCAGAAGTCTTTCATTGTCAGATTTTAGATAATCCTGATCTCAATTTTGTAAAGAATCAACAAGGTAGAGCACACCAATAAAGGGAAACTGTAGACTCCTGAAGGGCGTCATATTCAACATGTAACATCGTACAGACTGAAATTTTTGTTCGGCAGCATTAAGTAAGATCCTGCTTCATTGTTGCCCCACTTTTAACACCCATGTTTTGATGAAATAGATAAAATCTACTCTTTCAGACCCTTTGAAGGTAACAAAAAATTGGTTTAGGATGACTGAACTCAAACAATAGTTTTACTGTACAATGGGGCTGTAAGAAAAATACTCCTTTACCGGGGTTTGAGGAAAACTGAGTTCATTTTTCCTACAGCACAGTTTCTGAGCAAACACGGATTTCTCAACCTTCTAAGTTGTCCAGATATTAGTAATCCTTGGTTGTTTGTCCACATTGACATTGCTGAGATGCCACTTTCTTTTCCTGGGGCCATCTTTGTCTGCTCTCTTATGGTGGGAATTCTAAGGACCCCACTTAGGGCCGAGAGAGGCATCATTGGGGACAATTCCTAGTGTTAGGGTGTCTTGTGCTTTATAAGCTATTCATGAATTAGACAATCTGGATCCTTGTTAACAAGTCCAAATGGAATAAGAATCATGAGCCAAGATTCTGAGCCAAGTGAGTCTGGAACCATGATTTGCTTGCCATCTGGAAGAATCCCACAAGTCAAGGAGCAAGCAGATTGAGGCTGAAAGTGGAGATGCTTCTCAGAGTCTAAGGAAATGCCTAGGCAGTGAACACTTTTACTTTCTATCCAAAGTGGTCCAATTTCATTTTAAGTACTAACTTTTTTTGATGCCATTGTTAAGATTTGATTTTTCCGACGCTCTAAATTTTTTTTCCCCTCTGGTTAATTTCTCTGCCCTTGTAAATGGCTACCCTATCTCTTTGGTCACAATAATAGAATAATAAACTGCAACTAGCATTTATAGAAGACTTGTCACCTGTCTGGCACTAGGCTAAGACCTTAACCCTGTGGCCTCTGCTCGCCTCTCTCTAATCTGAAGGCTAAGCTGTACTAGGACTTTAAAAAGGCTCTTTATAACCAACTGCTCTGGCAGAGAAATAATATCCAGAGAGAGCAGGTGCATTCTTCAATGCATTCTGTTTTTGGAAGACTAACAGCCCTCCTGCTCTCAGGGTTTCGCCTGAAGAACCTCCTGTCTCTGATTATGCAGCATTCCCTATGGGGGTTACACAGTCTCAGCGTTGTCAAACATTATGGGCAGGAAAACAGCAAGCTTAGGCTGATTAGTTCTGCTACCCTGAAGCCAGATAGCAGGGTCAGGGACTGGCACTGAGGGTGATGATGCAGCCGAGTTCTGGGAGCTGGCGTCTGAGAAGTCAGGAGAGTGCAGTACTGGTGCTGAGAGCCCTACAGACCATGTGTGGCCTTCCCACATGGAGCAGGAACTGAGGTCTTCCTACTCTATCTGACAGGTCCCTCACGGGTTATTGCACACTCATTCTTCCTTCCTGTTGTTTCTTGGGGGTCACCTCCTCCAGCTGGAGAAGTCTGAGAAGACCTGGTCCATGGGGGAACCAGGCACCAAATCTCTGAGCCCCTCATGCTGCCACTTTTCTCCACAGACTGAGGAGCAGCCAAGTCACAGCAACCCTAACACCTGTTTGTTTGGTTGATTCACCATGTGAACGGCCTTTTAAGTTCACAGGTGTCATCGCTTTAACTATCTATTATAACTGTATAGGGGCCCAAAACAGGAGACCAAAGGTGGGGGACGTGTGGGCAGCCCCACTAAAAAATGAATGCAAAATAGTAGCACTTTCCTCCAGGGCAGTCATGGTTCCAAGAGCTTTCGATACAACAACTCATTCCACGTTTTTAGTAAGCCTATGAAGTAGGTTTCTAGTATTAATCTAATTTGACAAATGTAGAAACTGAGGCATCGAGAAGATGAAGCAACTACCTAAGGTCACAGAGCCACTTAGGGCAGAAGCAGGACTTGAACCTAGGAAATTTGGCTCTACCAGCTCTGTCCCTAACTGTTCCTAACACTCTACAAAAAGTCATATTTAAATTTAACTTATGAATTTCACTTCATGTTTATGTAGAGTATTTCATGAGGTGGATGAGGTGAGGTCTTTCACACAGCCTGCCACTTAGACACAAGATTAATGTGTTGAGGCATCATCAGGGTCAACTACCATGCTGTTTTGTAAATTAACCTTGGTTGTGCTCGAGTCAGACTGCACTGGGAAGTGAAAGGTTTTTCATCTTGGATCTTCCTCATTTACTCACAGGCAAAGCCATCTGGGCCCCGAGTGGCTGGCTTCTTGACTATAATCTAACAAACACTGCTCTAAGACATGTTATTCAGAAGACTGAAATGTGGTGGCATAGACTATGGGGTACAGAAGTACAATAGGATCTGGTGATGTTTGACAGCGTCAATGTAAAGAAAATGCTCAAAAAATATTCAGTGAGAAATGAGTCAGGGATATTTAGCAAGCTTATGTCTGTAAGGCCTTTGTGTGGTTATTTCCATGAAAATACATGTTGTCTTGGACACAAAGGGCATCATTACTGTTAGTGAAATGCCTGAATACAAGAATCAGGAACTGCTTCACTTCATTATGTCTCGTCCTAGCCAAGGGTGGCTACTCTTTTTTTTTAAAGATTTTATTTATTTATTTGAGAGAGAGAGACCGAGAGACAGAGAGCATGAGAGGGAGGAGGGTCAGAGGGAGAAGCAGACTCCCTGCTGAGCAGGGAGCCCGATGTGGGACTCGATCCCGGGACTCCAGGACCATGACCTGAGCCGAAGGCAGTCGCTTAACCAACTGAGCAAGGGTGGCTACTCTTAATATTAAGCAACTTATTATTTTCTAAGGAGTAGCAAGGAAGTCGTTAGCATATGTATGTTAAAGAGGTGCCATCACAAGCAAGGGCAGATAGAGTGGTATGGAACTCTAGTTTATAAAATGAAATAGCTTAAAGTACATTTCCGTGCCATGAAGAAACTTTATATGTGTTTATTATACCCCTTAGCTTCACTTTGTAACTTATCTCCTCCATTCATGACTGTACATAATATCACCTTTAGAGTGATTCCAATCTGACTCACTTAGGATGCCACTTTTTTAACTCATCTTTCACGGGAAACAGATATCCTTTTACTTGATTTTGATGAAATCTTTCTCCATTGCTATCATTGTGTCCCATGACAACTGGAAATTGTTCAGCAAGTAGAAGCTGAGTTGAAGTAAGATGTGCAGATTTCTGCACTATTGAATCCATTCTGTAAAGCTACTTGGTTTTCATGCTTTTGCCCAACTGGTTTTACCTTAACTTAAATAAGTAACAAACTCATAGTATGCAAGTCAAGAAGTTAGAAAGACACCAACCAATTAAAACAAAAGAAAGCAAATGAAAAGGATTATCAGGGTACAGGTAGAGATTCATTGTTTAGAAAACAGTTTTTCAAGTTAATCCAAGCACTTACTCTTTGAAAAGCCAGTAACGCAAACCATCAATCCAGTTTTATCGAAAAATAAGACGCACCCACAGGGACAATGTTATATTGATTATTTGTAATTTACCTCAACACCTCCTTTTGGCGTTAGCCCTGATTTTCACTTAATAAGCTCCCTTCTCCTATGCCCGTTCATGAGCAACTGACTACTGGATCCTAGAGAAGAAGTCAGTAACTTGGACCCAAGCCAGTCAGCCTTGCCTATAGTAACTGGATACTGTATGACCCCATGGCCAATGCTCGGCCAAGCAGAATGACTCGAGATGTTTGCTGGCACAGAAGTGCTTGTTCTTCTAGGCTTTATTTGAAACTGGAAATATCTGTTCTTGGGAGATACTGGCTACCATTTTGTGACATAAGGAAGAGTCTATTTGAGACTAGTCAAAACAGAGGCAGTGGCTAAGAAAGGGGGAAATTTTTTTTTTTTTTTTTGGTAAAATATTTTGAGCCTCTGTATTCAGCAATGCCTGAAGTGAGATCTAACTGAATATTTAGCAATGCAAATCAATGAATTGCCACTTGTGCTTAAGCCAATTTGAGTTCAGTTTTCTGTCACTCGAAACAAAAAGCATTCTAAATGAAATATACATTAAATTAACCACATACACTGTAAGATGGAGATGGGGAATAAAATCACAAATTTGGAAGTCTGTTTTATACAAAGAAGGTGTATGTTTGCTGCCATATAAAAAGGACACGCTTCAGTGCTGGGTTGAGTATGTAGATAGAAGCCCTCTCATTCCAAGTGTGGAGCACATATCCAACCATACAACTTTTCTGAAGGACAATTAAGACCACTGGATTAAGCCCAGAAAAAAAATCATCTTTTGAAATTATTACCCCAAAATATTTAGAATTGCACATAAATCTTCCAGAGAGAAGGATGCATAGCAAGGGAAAATGTTTTTTAAAACTTAGGTCATTAAAATCTAGAGAAACATGCACCAAAATGTAAATGAAAGGACAACAGAATTAACATTTAATTTTCTGTGTTTTCTTCTTTTTTCTACTACTTTTTCTATGGAGTATGCTTTTAAAAAATGCACGTTCAAATGTAAGTTTTGGACTTTTGGCTTGCTTTCTTATTTTCCGGCCTTTAAAGATAACAGCTATAACTGGAGCATCTCTTTGTAAAATGAACTGACAGAAAAAAAATACTTCATCTAATAGAGAAGTATTCCAAACTGTATGCATGTAGGCTCTCCCAGGCCATGGAGGGAGAGCGCCGTGACTAACATGGTTGACTATTAGCCCCAAAGCACAATCTATCCCTGAAGGTGTTTCTGTGTCTAGCACATGGATGGAGAGCTCTAAAAATAATTATGGGTTCTATTTAGACATTTACTGCTCCAGGTAAACTTCTGTTTATCCCATTTTTTGCTTCATTTCTTTTTCTTCCCATTTCTTTGCAAGACCCAAAAATGAGGGGAAAAAAATCAGCTCGATGTAACAAGATTTCTATTTCTGAGTGAATAAAGATACTGGCTTTTCATAGTGATCTTAACCAAGAATTCAACACGTATTTCTTGGAGCCGTTTAGAAGACTTTCCTCATTCTGTGACTCACCTTTTACCCTGCCTGTAACTGCTAAGCTTTACTCTGATGCTCTTTTTTTTGTTGTTGTTGTTGCTATTGTTCTTGCTGAGGGATCTTAGGACCATTCATTTAGCTAAGGTGTATTTCTGTACTTTATTTCTCTACATGAACCCGACTAATCACAACTATGGACTCATTCACCTTTTCCCCTTCTCTGCTCTCTCCTTTCCTCACTCCTAAGGCACGGGCTCTTTGGGTTGGGCAGTTTCATAACCCATCTGCTGACAAATCTTTTGCTTTGACCTTTAATCTTCTGTTAGGAAATTATTAGCCGATATGGTTTCCTACCCTGAGCCTGAAGTAGATTGATCACTTTATCCTCTTCTCAGGAGGAAAATCTGAACAGAACAATTATTAGAATCCCCCAGAAATTGTATTATTCTTTTGATTTTGAGAGTTTAGTAATTATAAATACTTATTATGCTCTGGGTACTAACATGCAGATTCTCTTAAGGGCAAAGACTTTGCCTTTATCACCACTGTGACATTCATCAAAATCCTACAGACATGCTGTAGCCCAGAGTGGGAGCTCCAGTCATTATGCACACATGCCTAACTGGATGGCCAGGTCCCTGCCCTTACTGGGCTTACATACTACTGTTACCAACCTTTTCTACACCTACACCTAGTCCACGTATACAACACCCACCTTCCATCCTTGATCTTCGTGGAAGAAACACAAATATTTTCAATGTAATGTTGTATTAGTTTCCAGAAATAAATCGGGTGCCCTGGGAGCCCAGAAAAGGGGCACTTAAATTAGTCTGGTAATTCTGATAAAGCCTCCTGGAGGAAAATACTTGAGCTGCATCCTGAAAATGGTACAAGAGTTCAGGAGTAGAAAAAGACAATGGCCGACGCCAGAGTGCAAACCCCATCACAACAAGAGACAGGCAGGTCATGGATCTGAATGAGGGCTATGTAGGGCTACCTAATTTGCAGTGCCCAGGGGAAGTGCGGTAGGTGCATGCCCATGAAACTGGCCCTGGCAAAGTAGGGATATATCTAAATTCGCACATGCGCGCACGCGCGCACATACACACACAGCTTGGAAGATGGGAGCTGTGACAACCTGGAGAAGTCAGCTGCATGTGAAGGGACAGCACAGTCCAGCCTCAGTGGGAAAGCAGGCCCCGTGCTGCCAGAACTTGTGCTTCTCCAAGAGAAACAAAAACTTAATGGTTAAACTTGAAATATAGTTTAAAAATGTTTCCTTCAGAGGCACCTGGGTGGCTCAGTTGGTTGAGCATCAGACTCTTGATTCGGCTCAGGTCATGAGCTGCTTGGGGCACCACGCTCAGCAGGGAGTCTGCTTCTCTCCCTCTCTCCTCTGCCCTTCCCCCTCCCCCCGTGCTCTCAAATAAATCTTAAAATGTTAAGTTCAACTAAAAACAAATTAAAATACACTGTGCAAGCCACAACAGCAAGGCTACAGGCCCCGGATGGCATCAGGACCACCTGTCTGTCCCTCTAACCCAGAGCATTCTTCCAGCTATGGATTATTGACAAACATTGTTGAATGGAGAATATTGTCCAGGAGCATCCTTTTCAGACTTATTTTGAAGAATTGGTAGATTTGATAAATAAAGTTTCAGTACAATATTTAGAATGATCTTGCATTTTTCCATTACAGAATTCTCAGCCATGTTCACAATACTTTAAAAGACGCTTCCTGTCTACAACCTTAGCCCAAAGGATCTCAAACAGTGACAATGCTGCACAAACTCACCTATGAAACAAACATAGGTATGAGAGAACTACCCCAAGCCTACAGAATCAGAGCTTCCAGGGAGGTGGACCTGAAATTTGTGCTTAGAAAACATCCATGCACACATCTGAAAATTACTGTATTCGATTTGGGGACATTTCCATTGTGTTTTGCTACTAAAATTAGGGATAAGTGTAAATATTTCTGTTTAAGCTTCTAAGTAATATAGTGATATTATCTCCATTTTGTAGTTAATGAAACTTTCACATTTACTTAAGACATACCAAAACTAAGGATTTTAAGACTAGAATACTACTTTCAGAAACAGAATGAATTTATTGACAAATATTGACCCACAATTTTATACATATTACATAATCATTAAATTTTATACATGAAAATCATGTATTTGTGATCAAGCAGTCCATAAATAAAAATCATCTAAAATATTGATATCACCCTCCACTCAAAACCCAATTAATAGGTCTAAGTGTGGCTGATAAATCATCTATAGACTCCTGCCTAGCTATAAGTGATGCATACCTTTTGTCAATATAAAAGTTTCTAGATATGCATAAACTACTGGAAAATAGATTTAAATATACTAGATCCAATGAAATGCTAGGAAGAATTTTCTTAATAAAGTAATAAATAGTTGGCTTGTTAATTTTTTAAAAGGCTCTGAGGAAGTAATTCTTCTAAAAATTCTTTAGAACATTCCCGGGGTCAATTATAATCAGGTAACAATGAGTGCAGTTCAAACAAATGGCATTGTTCATGCATGATTACCAAGTTACAGCGAATTTTGAAGAACCAACCTTCTCCTTCATGTTTTGCAACTTTGGTTGCCATAACAACGTAACATTGGTCCTTTACTCCTCAAGAGAAAAAACTGATTTTTCTTTTCCCTGAAGAAACTTAGAGCATGATAGGTGAAATGGTACATTTAGTAATACCAAATTTGGTGCAATGTAGAGAGATAGTTGGGGGAAAACAGAGTCTCATTCATCATGTTAATCCCTATTCCCCTTTTTCAGGTACTTCAACATGTTTTGTCAATATTGCATCATATTTAGAAGTTGCAAGATTATTTTGCTTACTAGGAGCTCTATATTTTTAACATTATGATCTTAAATCCAAGTAACTGTCATGTTAAATTATACTTAGGAAAGATGTGAATGTGGAAATTGAACTAGAAAAGCTAATTAAGGACTAAAGGAACATTGAAATAGATACTATGATCCACACCCAAGTCCCTTTTTGGGAAGTTCTCTCTCAGTCCCTCTTGAAAAGGTGAAACCTAGCAACCAGGTTGGCATCGTAGAATCTTGACCCATGGGACTAGATTTGAATACTCCCACCATCTGTATTCAAATTCTCATTAATATAATCAGTTTCCTTGATGCCTGTACTACAAAGAGAACTTGTCACGTATGTTTTTATGGGATGGTGACTACTGCTGAATGGTGAACTAGAGTAGGTACAGTGACCTCCCTGGGTATTCCCATCCCAGACCAGTATACCGTTGAGAGCTCCCTAGAAGCTAACAGGCTCTCAAATCACCACCCAGTGACTCAAAGAAAACAACACTACCACCACCACAAAGTTATTTTTGACTCTTCCATTTTCCCACTTCTGACATGTAATCCATCAACAAGTCTTGCAAAACATATCTCAAATTGCTTTATTTCCTCTGTTCATGCCACCAGCATCCTTGTCCAAGCCACACCATCTCCATAACTTCTGATCTGACCTTCCTGCATTCATGCTGGTTCCTCTCCAATCCATTATCCACACAGCCAACAGAATCATTCTCTTAGATGAGATCATGTCATTCCTTGGCTTTAAGCTTTTCAATGATTTCACATTACTTTTAAAATAAAATACAAAACCTTCGAGGTTAACATCATCGAGAGAGAAGGCAAGGATACACCCGATTCTTCCAGTACCCAGAGAGATATGCCAAGCCAAGGAGCAATGCTGAGTATGTAGTTCCAGTCTGTTTTACAGTGGAGAAATCCTCTTCCCTCAGTTCTCTCCTTTTTAGTAAGTCAAGCATTAGAGCAAACTTACTCATGAAGGACATCAACCTGCCTGGATGCCAGAGAGTCTGGATTTGAGGGGTCAATTTTTACGGGAATTAAAATTGTCCATGGACTTCCACTGACAGCATATGGAGACCCTGGGGCCCAGGCGGAGAAAGACACTTGATTTCTCCTCAAACTGAGCTCAGAGGCAGACACTCCATTGGGAAAGGGCTGGGGGTGGGGATAGGACTGGTCCCAGCTATCTTGTCCAAATCTAGGCAATTCAGATTGAACATTCAGGCCATTTCCAGAGGGTCCTGCTCTTTGTATATCATCCAAATGCTCTCCTTCTCTTATAATTTCATTTTCTTTAGAGCATTTATCTAAATCAATTGTATCTTATTTCAAAAACAATTAAAAAGCACATTTGCTTATGCCTACCATGTGTCATTATTCTAGGTACTTATTTACATATTATTATCAATACTTTTCACAAAAGTCAACTCCATGGGCAGGGAGCTTTTCTGTCTTGTTCAAAACTTTATCCTCAAAACAAGCACTACACAAACATTTGTTAAATGAACTAATGAATGACTTACTAATTGCTAACAGGTGTTTAAGTCTAAAACATTTTATTTCAACTTACCAGATAACAGTAATTTTAAAAAGGTTTGAGTTTTAACCTTAACCATATCCTTCCAGTGACACACTTTTGCCCTCTTGATTATAGAATATTCTTAGCATTTGTCATCCAAACTGGCTTACTTGTGAGAGTGAGAGAGAGGCTATTAAAAGTATGCCAGGCGCCTTAGAACTGAACAGACATTTTTCCAAATAAGATATCCAAATAGCTAACAGGTACATGACAAGATGCCCAACATCACTAATTATCAAGGAAAAGGCACATCAAAATGGCAATGAGAGCACCATCTCACACCTGTTAAAATGGTTATCATCAAGAGAACAAGAGCTAACAAGTGTTGGCAGGGTTGAGTAGAAAAGGGAACCCTCCTATACTGTTGGTGGGAATGCAAACTGGTACAGCCACTCTGGAGAACAGTATGGAGGTTCCTCAAAAAATTAAAAATAGAACTTCTGTATTATCCAGTAATCACCCTTCTGAGTATATATCTAAAGAAAATAAAAACAGAGTATTGAAAAATACATCTGCACTCCCATGTTCATTGCAGCATTATTCACAATTGCCAAGATATTGAAACATTCAGTGTCTGTTAATGGATGAATGGATAGAGAAGAGGCAGTGAATACATATACAATGGAATATTCTTCAGCCACAAGAAAGATGAAAATCCTGCCATTTGTGACAACATGGATGGACCCTGAGGGCATTATGCTAAGTGAGATAAGTCAGAGAAAGATAAATACTGTGTATCACTTTTAGGTGGAATCTAAAAAAGTGGAACTCATAGAAACAGCAAGTAGATTGGAGGTGACCAAGGGGTGGCAGGTGAGGGGATTGGGGAGATGTTTAGGGGGATAAACTTGCAACTAGTAGGTAAGTTCTGAAGATTTAACACACAGCATAGTGATTATAGTCAACAATACTGTATTATCAACTTCAAAGCACTAAGAAACTAGATCTTAATTATTCTTACCACATAAAAGAAATAATTATGTGACGTGATAGAGGTGTTAGCTAACACTATGATGATGATCATATTGCAATATAAATGTATCAAATCAACACGGGTTACACGTTAAACTTGCACAATGCTATGTAGCAGTTATATCTTTTAAAAAAAGTGTATGCCAGGACAACAAGCATTAACTGAGATTGCCCTAGGTAATCCAAACTGTATGGTCAGCCTACTAAAACTCTCTAAGTTAGTTGTCAAATTAACACACAGTATTTCTAATAATCTGATTTGTCATGTATGCTCTTAGATTTTAGAAGCATAAGTCATACTTGGGTATTTGTTATCATGATAAAGATAAAAGCTAACACATGGTGCTTACTATGTACCAGGACATACCCAAACGTTTGACTTATTTAACTTATTTAATCCTTTATAAGGTATGCATTGTTAGTATCCTCATTATAGAGAGGGGAAGACCGAGGCACAGAAAAGTTAAATAATTAGCTCAAGGTCACACAGCTGATGAGTAATGGAGCCAGGATTCAGATGCAACCAGTTTGCCTCCATAGTTCACGATCTTGTCTGCTATGGTTCATGTGTCATGCACAGATGGCAGCTTACTTTCAGTGTCTAGTTGCTCTTCACATGGTAATTGGTACAGGGTAGACTGTGCAATGGTTTGAGGAAGGCTTAAGAACTTGACATAGGCAAAGCAATAACAGGGAATTCCAGGCACACTGCAAAGTATGGTTTAACTGCCAAGAACATCCTCATTCTGGGTAAGTCTTGGTTAAAAAAGGAAGAAAGAAAAAAGATGATACTGTTTTTATGTTAGAAACCTATCATTTGTTAATTTTTCAACTAGTAGGCTGAAAATAGGAAATTTCAGGTCAATAAGAAGTGATGTAAAATTAGAATAGTCTTTTTTTTTTTAAAGATTTTTATTTATTTATTTGAGAGAGAGAGAGAATGAGAGAGAGAGAGCATGAGGGGGGGAGGGTCAGAGGGAGAAGAAGACTCCCCGCAGAGCAGGGAGCCTGATGTGGGACTCGATCCCAGGACTCCAGGATCATGACCTGAGCCGAAGGCAGTCGCTTAACCAACTGAGCCACCCAGGCACCCTAAAATTAGAATAGTCTTGAATAAATTAATGGATAAGAATTTGCTGTCAGGCAAGTGAAATTAATGTCTCAAAGACTTTTAAATATGATACCTCTGACTCAAATATCAAATATTATTCCTGATTACGATATTAAAATCCTAGATATAAGTTGCAACATGTAGGAAACCAAAAATGTCTCAATGTTGATATTTTATGAAGAAATACAAGTTTAACCATTTGTAATACAAGGAAAATTCTTTCATAGATTAAAAAATTATGGCCTTTTACACTGTGGTATCAATTATAATGTTATCTACTTGTATTTTAATCTTCAATAGTTTTTACTTTTTTGTTTCACAATTACTTTAAAAAATAACATTGATTTTCATTTCTGCATGTAAGGAGCTTAGAAGTTGCCACTTCATTCTAACAAGTAAAAAGCTGAAGAAGCTGAAAAGTCAATAGCTCTTCTCAGAGTCTTAAGAGAAGGGAGGACACAAGGCAAATGGCTGCCCCCAAGACTGGAGAGCGACAGGTGAATTCCGGGAGCAGCAACTCAAGAGCAGACACCTCCATAGGAATGAGTAGGGTAGGAAACCTGAAACATAATTGAGAAATTGTTGATGGCTCAGCATGGGTAAGTCTAGGAGTTAAAAACTCCAGGGAGACCCAATCATAGTGGGGAACCCCCACAATATGAGATTTGCCTCCAGAAGCTTGACTAGGTTCCCACAGTAAATATGGAGAAAAATTGTCTCCTGCTTCCAGCAAGGGGGAGGAGGAAAGCAACCATTTTGAAATACACCAGAACACGGTTGTTCTTCTTTATAAGGCCTGCCCTCAGGGGAAACTAATAAACCAGGGCCTAACCTGCCCATGTATTATCAGAGCTTATCTGACCTGGGGGAAGGGAAATACCTAATTCAAGCCAGCTGTAGCCTTCCATCAGGGAGGAGGGAAATACCCAACTCTAGCCAACACTAGCCATCTGGTCCCACCCAAAGGGAGAGGAAAAACTGAGGAACACTTAGGAAGTTCAGTCCAGAGGCCTAGGCTCACTGAAAGTCTGAGACCTAATCACAGGACTAAGGAACACTTTCCCAACCCCCACACCTCACCATCATATTACTAAAGGCCTATTTACAATTGTTCCTTTTACGGGGCACATCATGTTTGGCTATCGAGAAAAGAATTACAAGTCATGCCAAAAGGCAAAAAACACAATTTGAAAAGAAAGAGCAAGCATCAGAACCAGACATGGCAGAGATGTTGGCATTATCATAGTGGGAATTTAAAACAACTATATTTAATATGCCAAGGACTGTAATGGATAAATTAGACGGCATGCAAGAACCAATGGGGAATGTAAGCAGAAATATGGAATCCTGAGAAGAAACCAAAAGGAAATGTTTGAGATCAAAAATACTGTAACAGAGATGAAGAATGCCTTTAATGGGCTCATTAGTAGATTGGATGGCAGTGCTGAGGAAAGAATCTCTGGGCTTGAGGACATATCAGTAGAATCCTGGAAAATCAAAAAGCAAAGAGAATAAAATCTTAAAAAAAAAAAAAGAACAGAATATCCAAGAACTGTGGAGCAATTACAAAAGGTGTAAAATATGCGTAATAGGAATAACAGAAGGTGAAGAAAGAGAAAGGAACAGAAGAAATATTTGAAACAAAATGATGGCGAATTTCCCTAATTAATGTCAGACCCCAAATCACATATCCAGGAATTTCAGAGAACACCTAGCAGGAGAAATGAAAACAAAAACAAAAACAAAAAACCAAACCAATGAAACTACACCGAAGCATACCATTTTCAAACTACAGGAAACTGAAGATACAGAAAAATTCCTGAAAGAAGCCAGGGGCAAGAAACACTTTATCTATAGAGGAACAAAGATAAGAGGTACATCCAGCTTCTCAGAGACCATGCAAGCAAGAAAACAGTGGAGTGAAATATTTAAAGTGCTGAGAGCAAAAGACCACCAACACAGAACTCTGCACCCTGCAAAATTATCCTTCAAAAGTGAAAGACGAAGACTCTCTCAAGCTCGGAAGAGACATTGATGAAAGTTAGATGTAGTTACTAAGTGAAAGAAACCAATCTGAAAAGGCTACATACTGTCTGATTCCAATTATATGACATTCTGGAAAAGGCAAAATTATACAGACAGTAAAAAAGATCAGTGGTGGCCAGGGGTTAGGTAGGGGGAAGGAATCAATAGGCAGAACATGGAGGCTTTTTAGGACAGTGAAAATATTCTGCATAATATCCTACTGATGGGCATGTGTCATTATACATTTGTCCAAACACATAGAATGTACACCACCAAGAGTGAGTTGTAATGTAAACTGTGGCTGTTGGGTGATGAGGATGTGTCCAAGTAGGCTCATCAGTTGTAACAAATGCATCCCTCAGGGATGGTAATAGAAGCTGTACATGTGTGTGGACAGAGGATATATGGAAAATATCGTACCTTCCCCTCAATTTTGCTGTGAACCTGAAATTGCTCTAAAAGATCCTAATAAAAATGACACATTTTAATTGTAAATTATTTATTAAAAATAGAAACTAAAAAAAACCCACTCAACCCAAATCTAACCATCTGAAGTATTAATTAATAAAATTGAATATTACTTAATGTGGTGCATATTTATATGTAGAGGAAAGGGTAGATAGATGATCTTACAACAATACTATGCTATTTTTAAAATAAAAATATCGATTTCAATTTTGATGACATTTAACAGAATTTGAAAACTGAATTGATGGAATTCCTAAACTCTAGATAAAAATTTAGCATCACCAGTGATATAATTTCCCATATGATCGGAGATTGACCAAAAAAACAAACAAAAAAAAACATTGAGTATGAAATAAAATTTTAAACTATGTTTCAATGTCTTTCTCTATGGGGTGTTTTCTGCTGAATGATGAAAAAAAAGCACTCAAACATGCTCCCATGGTTTCTTCTAATCCAAATTGCTAAAGAACTAGGAGCTACCTATTTCAATAACGCAGCCTTGATGATCTCTATATAGGAAAGTGTTTTGGAGGAGTGGTAAGTGAAAAGTCCTATAACATAAATTAAAGTAATTTTCAGGTTAGCTAAAGAGCTATTTTCCAGAGCATCAATTCCTCCCAAATTGTGTAAGCCAGACTGTTATATATACATCGTCCAAGTCAATAATACAAATTTTCTCTGATTTGTACATTTATACCCCTTTGTTTTATATTTAAGTGGATTCAAAACTCACCATCAGTTCTTTTCTGTCAGTTTCATTGTTTCTCAGTTTTGAACTTTTTAAAAAATTCATCTTTTGGGACAGATTTCATTAAGTAGCTTTTTTTTGTTCTTTTGCTTGCTTGACCTTGCTTTTGTTTTTCTCCACAAGGTTCATAACCTGCTGCCTTTCCTTCACAAATCTGAATCTCTGTTTCCTTTATAGCTGGATGATAACTGGGTTGAGTATACATTTTTGACTCATGCTTTCTTTATCTCTCCCCTTTGTAATAATTGCTTTACTATCTTTGGGCACAGACAGATGCCTTTCTTCTTTTATCCCAGCATCTCCAATCAAGCATCTTCTGTTGGTTAGATTTTCTTTTTTTCTGTGTTGAAAATCTTTTATTTAGTTATTGAGGTATAGTTGACATACAATATTATATTGGTTTCAGATATACAACACAGTGATTGGACATTTGTATACATTGCAAAGTGGTCATTATGCTAAGTCTAGTCACCGTCTGTTATCTTACAAAGTTAATACAATAGGCTTATTTATTTTATACCTGGAAATTTGTATTTTTTTAAAATTTTTATTTTAATTCCAGTTAGTTAACATACAATGTAATATTAGCTTCAGGTATATAGTGATTCAACACTTCCATACAACACACGGTGCTCATCACAACAAATGCGCTCCTTAATCCCCATCACCTATTTAACCCATCCCCCCCCACCTCCCTTCTGGTAACTATCAGTTTTTGTTCTCTATAATTAAGGTTCTGTTTCTTGGTTTACCTCTCTCTCCTATTTTTTCCCTTTGCTTGTTTGCTTTGTTTCTTAAATCCCACATATGAGTAAAATCATATGGCATTTGTCTTTCTCTGACTTATTTCACTTAGCATTATACTCTCTAGCTCCATCCATGTCATTGCAAATGGCAAGATTTCATTCTTTTTTATGGCTGAGTAATATTCCATTATATATATATACACCACATCTTCTTTATCCATTCTTTTTTTTTTAAAAGATTTTATTTATTTCTTTATTTGACAGAGAGATACACAGCAAGAGAGGGAACACAAGCAGGGGGAGTGGGAGAGGGAGAAGCAGGGAGTCCGATGCAGGGCTCGATTCCAGGACCTTGAGATCATGACCTGAGCTGAAGACAGACGCTTAACGACTGAGCCACCCAGGCGCCCTTTTTTATCCATTCTTCAGTTGATGGATGCTTGGGCTGTTTTCATAGTTTGGCTCTTGTAGATAATGCTGCTATAAACATAGGGGTGCATGTATCGCTTTGAGTTGGTATTTTCGTATCCTTTGGGTAAATACCTAGTAGTGTAATTGCTGGGTCATAAGGTAGTTCTATTTTTAACTTTTTGAGGAACCTCCATACTGTTTTCCAGAGTGGCTACCCCAGTTTGCATTCCCACCAACAGGGTAAGAAAGTTCCCCTTTCTCCACATCCTTGCCAAAGAGTTGTTTAGTTGTTTGACTAAAGAGTTCTTTACCTCCAAAGTTTAAAACTTCATCAGGACTTTTCTTAGTGTAGATTGCTGTCGAAAATTTTCCTAGACTATAATGCATCCTTTGGAATTGCGATTCAATTCTTCATTATTTTGCTTGATTATATTTTGAAGTCTTTATTTGTTGCCCTTGTTGATGTCCTTACTTTAAGGACACTAATTTAGGGAAACTGGGGTAAGTCTGCCTATTTACTCTTAGTTCAAATTTCTCCAGATTGGGGTGGGATGTATACTGTGAGGGAATAATCTTAGGAATCTTAAAGTTATCTTTTCTCCTCAATACTGATAAACCTATTTCAATGTTCTCTTTTCCAGCATAACCAGTCTATTTATTTGTCTCATTCTCAGTATATGAATTTACAAATGGTGTATGGTCTTATTTATTATGTAAAATGGTACATGACCAATATTATCAGAAATACAAAAACATATGAACAGAGACAGAAATATACATATGTGATATCATTTGATACTTCTTAATTTGCAGTAACGTATACCGACTTAAAACTAAGGAGCAAATTTGGGGCTTTCCCAGAGAAAATTTTTTACCCATATCCCTAAAAGTCTAAGAATACTTTACAGTCCTTGCTTATGCTGTGCACTGTGATGCATACTACAAAATAGTAACTTCATGCCACAGAAAAAATGAACTTTAGAATCCCTTGACATCTTCAATGATTTTGGTGAACGTTGGGGGGTAGAAAGCAATAAACCTTTGTAAGCAGAAGTACTAATATGCTCATGCACCTTACTTGGTTCTCATTTGAACGTCTCAGATTACTAAATCTGTGTTATTCAAAATTGCCTTAATTGATTTTCAGATTTCAAGTGTTATCACTGGGATATATTTTTATTATACTTCTTTGTCTCTGCTTTATTGTTTTGCTCAAAGCGAGCCCACTGAGATCTCCTGATACATGGCATTTTCTTCTTAGCCATATTTTATTGAAATGTCAACTAGTAGTAGAGTTTTCCTTTCCCTGGATTTTTGAAACTCAGAGTGATTTTGGCTTTTACATGATACTTTAATAATGTTGCCAATCCCCTAAGTTGTTCACATCAGCTATTTAGCCCCAATACCTAAAGCTTGGGAATCACAATGATTCTCTTCACGTTTTGCTTCTGCATTCCAAGAGTTATGAATATTAAGTTATACTTACCCCAAAGCAAAAGCGTATTCACTGAGATATTTGCTGAGATCAGGAGTCTCTGGGCCTCATTTAAAAACAACAACATTAATAAGAAAGCACCACAAAATGTATGACATTTGAAAAGTAAGAGAAACAAGAATTCAGAATTTTTTAATAAAGTTAAAATACATCCACTGGTTGAAAGTTACCCCAAGTAATGCAACAGAATGTCTCACGTGAGGCTGGCATTGAATTCTATTTTTTTGGAACAGTTCATGAGAGCAAAAGGGGTCTTGGATGTTCACACTATAATTACTACCCTTGGATTGCACTTATTCAGACTTCCACAAATTTTCAACCTCGAGGCAATAAAAATTTCAGAAACTGATTCTATATGGTAAGTGACATATTTCATTTCAATCATACAATAACGCTATTTTCAGAGTAAACACCAACCTAACCATAAAAGTTACTTATTCCTGTTGAAAGTCCTAGCCAATATAATCATAGCATTATACTAAAATATTATACAATTTTTTTAATAGAGAAAATTCCGTTTCAATTCCAACTAGAGTTTTTTGATCATCTCCTCGTTTCCTCAGAGAACATAACAAGAGAGCTCATCCAGTCGGCTGAAGGACTACCGCATGGTAATAGGGCCAGGTTTGACTTTTGCTTGGCTTCTTGGAGCTACTGTGCATTTTTACCTTATTCAACTTCGAAAGGAAAAACTGGACTGTTTTGTAATATTTTTGTCTAGCCTTTGAAATCAAAAAGCAGACTGTTGATTTGGAAGATTCCCCAGACGTAGCTGCAGAGAATAAAAGATCTCTAAATTTAAATTCCAAAGCATGCACGCTGTGCTGGACAGTGCAAGAGCAGTTACAGTATACCGTGATCAAAACTCCCAAGGCAAGTCCAGATCATCTGCTCTCAAGAACTCTCGACTCTGTAAGCCTCCCCAATATCGGAGCTAGAATCTTAGCCTATTCAACAGGAGGCTCTCCCTCGGCACTCAGGCACTCACGTTTTGTTTCGTTCTTTCACACCCAGCACGGAGAGATTTTTAGAGGTACTGTGTGCTTCTCAAACTATTCTAAAGTCTCAGATCAAATCTAAAGGAAGTGCAAAGGACATATAAATTAGGGAAAACAAAAACAGAATGCAAAATAAAAGGGGGGGGAAGAAAAAGAAAACCCAAAACTCAGCATACTAGACCGACAATTTGGCTCCAGGTCAACAACAGCAACAAAGGTAAAGACAAAGAAAGCTCCCACCTTACTGAAAAGACATAAGCAATAGGGACTTTAAAGTAAGGCAATTAAAACATGCTAAATCCAATAATTGCATGCCACAGTTTTAAAAGTTTAGTAGTTACGCATTGCCTAGTGAATTGAATCGAACTCCTGGTTGGATTGACGTTTAAGGACCTCCAAGATTTGGCAACAATCTGCTTTTCCAGCCTCGTGACACCAGAATGCTTTCTAAAGTGTTCAGAATTAAGTCCATATTCCCTAGAATGTGCCATCTTCGCTCGCAGCTCAGCTGATTTTTCTAATGCACTGTCTTACGTACCTGCCGATATTAACATTCTGGGATGAGAAGCTGAGAAGTGGAAAGAGCAAAAGCCTCAGGTTCTAGCCTTGGCCTGCTATGAGCGAGTTACATGCTGCCGGCCTGGCCACTTATAACTTTCTTGGTCCCAGTTCCCAGGGGAAAAATGAAGCCAGATTCGACTAGTGTTTTTGTTTTGTTTTTTCCCTCTTAGTTTGTGGCACTGGTCTGTATAACAGATAAATGTGGATCTCTTCTGGTAGAAGAGGCCAAGGTGGCCCTACAGGCAGCTCTGGGCTGCAAGGTTTAAAATCCAGACTGGATGCTATGAGTCCCCCAGTCCTTCCCTTCTGATTATACTTTCACAGTATTAATTAGCGTTGCTTTTTCTTACTCTTCTTGAAATATTTGCATTCTCCCTGAAAGTACCATGGTTTCATCATATGTTCATGTTTTCCTACTACCTTGCTTTGGGCTGTATTTGTTTGCATAGAGTGCTCCCTCTCTCTTTTTCTTTTTTTTCCTCTCTCTCTCTTTTTTAAGATTTTATTTATTTATTTGAGATAGAGCGAGAGTGAGCGAGAGAGAGCGACAGTACATGGGGGGGGAGGGGCGGAGGGAGAAGCAGGCTCCCACTGAGCGGAGAGCCTGATGTGGGGCTCCATCCCAGGACCCTGAGATCATGACCTGAGCTGAAAGCAGACGCTTAACAAACTGAGCCACCCCAGGCGCCCCATAAAGTGCTCTCTTATTTGCTGTTACAAGTCTGTCTACCTCTCAATGGCCTGCTTATTACAGTCTCGTGGAAGACTTCAGTTTCCTCTATCAGAAGAAATCCCTCCCCCTAAACTTACAAAAGACTTTGTGCTTCTTCTATTTCACTGTTTTAATTTTCTGATCTGCTAGATTGTAAACTTTATGGACAGAACCGTATTTTATTAGTCTACAGCAGGAAATACTAAATTGCTGCTCTATATCCCTCAGATTGTTGGATCTACCAGAAACTGATGCTGCACATCCCAGAAGACCGAATGCCTGCAATTTATAGTCATCATAATTGTTTTAATGTAGGTTAGGGTCTGGAATGAGGTGCGCTCTCTATGGTAAACTAAGTCTCACCTTGGTGAGGTTGGCTTTAGGGTCGCCTCCGGACCAGATAGTGGAGCCTTTGAACAAATTAAAAAAAGGAACCCCTGTTTGCGGACATAGCCCTGGTACAGGGCACCCGCTGGAGGAGTCCAGTGCTGGCTGGAGCCTTCACCTGCTCTTTCAGCCGGGTGTTTGCACAGAGCACAGCCTATGCACCCTGCACAACTTTGTATGTTGCCCTGTATGTGTCTTGGGCAACCAGTGCGAAATTTCCCTGGTAGAGAGAGGGAACTTAAATCGGTGCTTGCTCTCCTGTGCAATCATCAATTATTTACCCCAAGAGAACCTCTAAAAGCTTCCAGGTAAAGCTTCAGTTCCTCCATTTGCAAACTACAATTAGGGTGGGGTGTGGTACTGTCTTCAATTGTAGGGAAGGGTAAGAAGTGGGGTACTGGATTGCTGGGTGCATCGGGTTGAAAGAGGAGACTGTGTAAGGGAATGGAGCCAAGTAGCCACGAGTGAAGGAACAAGAGAGTCTGACAGTCTTTTCTAGAAGGCCCTAGTCTTTAGCCTGCAAGACCAAAAATGGCTCCCATATCTCAACTGCTCAATTTTACTCTGCCCTACATAAACAAACTTGTATTCTTCTACTAGATCAGCATCTGACCCTGGAATCTTGGTCGAGCAGGATCACTTGGGTAAGATAACATCCTATTAGAAACAGGTGAGTTAGACATGTCCTCACTCCTATGACTGCATGGCTCAGTCACCATTGGTTCTCTGCATGGATTTCAAGACCCAAAGGCCAAAAGTAGCAGAGATGACTCCATTTGACAAAAAAGGCCAGGTATTACCTTGACCATTTTTTTGTTGAAGGTAAGTATAGACACCCCTCATATTGCCTGGTTCAATAAACTTTTCTTCAATGAATTAATGAGCCTAGGCAAATTAGCTATCCTATGCATTCCTAGTGTTTATAAATTACAACATAATGGAACTCGGATTTCTTCCAGGATCGAGTAGACAACTTTAAACTTAAACTGAATCTTTTAGAATTAAAAGTTTTCTCAGGATATGTTCCTGGTCTAGGTTAATAGCCCCACCCACTAGGGTGCTGGGTCTCCCTAACCAGAAAATTTGTCATGGATATTTACCCCTCTTTTCTCTCCCACTGTAATCCTTGCTTTAAATTCTTCACACTCTCCTCATCACCCAGCCCAGGGAATCTCAACCTGGGGTTTACAACCACCTATATCAGAATTACCTGGTCATTGTTTTAAAAATGAAGCAATTAAACCCCCATGGTCCCGCTACCTAGGCACCCTGACTGAATCTGAGTCTCTGGGGATTTGGATTAGGAATCTGAGAGCCCCTGCTTGCTCTTCCCTCCTTTCAGCCCCCATCTTCCTTTCCTCCCTAGCCTCCATCCCTTTCACATCCCGGTTCCAATTTTCACAGCATTAATTTTCTGTTTAGAATATCTACCCATCTCCTCTGTGTCATGTTTTTTGGTACACTCCTACTCATCTTTGAAACTCGGTAAAAAGGTTGTTAAAAATGCTTCTAAGGCAGGGAAGTCAGAAAGTTGACCTCCCTCTGACTTCCTACCCATGGGTGTGTTACTTAGCAAGCATTTAATATACACCCATTGGATGAATAAATGGTGTGAGTCGGTCCCAATGCTTCAGAGCAGCTTATGGAAAACACTCTTAGAGGCAGCTTTTCTGGTTTTCCAACCTAATTTTTCTCAAAGTCATAACAATCCATTAATCACACTAACCTGATAGAATTAAATGAAAGAATCATGTTCTAATGCCTTCTGTTCCCTTTTCTCTTAGCATGGATCCAGTGAGCAGTCTCTTCTATAATCCAAGGACCTTAGCTATTTGGTAAACTGCTTTCTTCCTTTAATAGGTATTACCTGCTGCTGGGTTTGCTAATTTCTTTAAATGTTATGATTATATTAGTAACTTTCCTATTGCTCCAAATAAATCACCCACTTACATCACAAGCCAATTACTTTCAGTAAGAGCTTGGAATTGCCAAATACAAACAAATAATAATTAGAGCACAACAAAAAACTTCAGAACATCAAAAGCAAAAAAAATTATTTGATAATAATATACATAGATAACTTATTTACTTTTGACAATAGAGGATCTTAAGCAAAACTATTTTGCACTTTTCCTATATTCTCTTTTCTAAATGATAAATATTCAGCAACATTTTATGGCTATTACTCCATTGTGACCATGCTAGTGAACTTTCTGCTCAATCTTAGATTACCAAAATCTAAATTTGAAGTTGAGCTGTAAACCATGACACCACTTCAACATTTCCTCTGACCTAATCCAGATAACATTCCAATGTCATGAAGCACTTTGGCAGTGTTTTGACTGTTGCCTTTTGTCAGTTGCATTTGCAGCTTAAAAGTGCTTTTGTTTGACCAATCCAATCTTTTCAACTTTCACTTGCTAACAATAGCTGATTGCTCTTGTCAAAAACTCATGTCACAATAACTACTCACTAAATTCTTAACCTGGTTGATAGTTGCCTATGAAGAGCTATTGGAACTGAAACAACCCTGCCGTGGAATACAAGTATTTCAAAAATTAGCTTAAAATAGGTGACAACATCTCCTTGTTAGCTCTCCTTTCTTTTTCAGAAAGTAGTTTCCTGTTATATTTCTTGTGAGTGGATTAGCTGCAAGGTAATCTGCATTTCCACTAACACTTAACTACTGGTGGACAACTTCTGACTTCACAAATAAGGTTCTTTGTAAACTGAAAGAGCCGAATAATTGTTTATGCACCTTTGAAGAATATGGAAGGTAATCTCTATTCTTAGCAGCAATATTAATTTTTATTATTACAGAAACTACATTTTAGTACCTGCTTCTCTGGACACCATCCTGGAGGCATTATTCCTCTCAATTTACAGACAAGAAAATTAGGTAGAGAAAAAAAAAATTCCGATTTTCATGCAGTCAACAAATAGAGAAATTAAAGATTAAATACTGTGTTTTAACTACTGCTCTTCTCATGAACAGTTTCCATAGTTTTTTGTTTTTTTTCCTGAATAGTTCTGGCATAGGAAGTTAAATAGTTCTCTGTTCTGTGACGCAGTAAAAATTTTTGTGTAAGGAGCAATGACCTATTCTATGACCAAAAGAGTATTTTCAGAAAAAATGTTTTAGTTAATTTTGGATTTAGTGAGTTTGGCATCAGATATTGTCTCCTACTGCTAGACAGTCTCAAGGTATCTCCAATTGTTAGTTTGGAAAATGCAGCTTCCGTAACAATAGCCCTAGCATACTCAAAGAATTGGTTGAACAGAAGTAAACCCATCTCTAGCAGAGATACTTTAGCAGATATTTTGGGATGTGTTTCATGCGGGATATTTGTAGATCCATAAATTACACTTTGTAGATGTCTATCAACTCGGCTGCTTGGTAATCTTGGCCCCAAAGCTATACTTTTTCTGAAAAAAATTAAAGAGTTTCTGGAGAGTAGAAAGAGCAGTATTCTGGTTCCTGAGAAGTGAGAGAAACCAAGGAAGAACTCTGTTTATAGCATTAGTGCCTAAGTCAGGTAAGAGTGTTTCAAAGCTTTTTGAGATTCCGTACATTGGTGCTATTATAGTGGTAATTATATTGCAGTGTAGAAATGTAACAAATCAACACATTGAACACCTTAAACTTATATGATGTCAATTATATCTCAATAAAAATGAAATTAATTAATTTTAAAAAGTGTTTCAAAGCAAGGATTTATAGGTGTGGGGACAAGACAGAAATCTGTTTACTGAAGCCAGAGCCCAAAGTCACAGTGGAATAACACCTGGCTGAGCTTCTGAGTTATAGGTTCAGACCTTAAATACTTCGTCATTTGTGACAAGATTGGTTTCAGCGTCTTTGGTTGAACAGTAATTTTGGAGTTAAGTAATCTTGGTCTAAAACAGAATGGAAAGGGTTGAGCCAGCGAGCGAGTTGAGTAGGAAAGCACCTGAGCCGCAGTCTGAATGTGTGCATCTTCTCCTTTGTGTTACTGTGGGAAACCTGCCTGCGTAGGTTTAGGACCAGGAGCCTCTCTCTCCACTTTCTTTGCCCCTTCTCCAAGCTTCTTAGCTTTATACACATTTCTGTTGTTACTGTTTAAGGAGCAGATCAAATTTAGCTCTCGTCAAGTCTTTTTTCCTTTTATATATATATTTTTTCTCCTCAGACTGTAAGAAAAAGAACAAAGGAAAGTGTCGAAGTTTGTATCTGTGTGTGTATGTGTGTGGGTGTGGGTGTGTGTACACACCAGTGTGTCAAGCAGAAATAGAATGGATTTGTTCTATTTCCTAAACTCTCACCCTCTCCCTCTGCCCTGCTCATGCGTGTGTGCTCTCTCAAGTTTAGGAACATTATTTTTTTAAAAAGCTCCTTTTTATTTTCACAAATTAAAATTATAAGGTGGATGTTCTGAAATTTTCCTTCATCAGAGGCATCATCATGTCATCATCACACCTAACGGTGGTTCTCAATCTTAGCTGTGCTCTAGAACTACCTAGGGAGGCTTTAATACCCCAATGCCCAGGCCGTGACCCAGACCAATTACAAAATCGAGGTTGAACACAGGCAACAGTATTTTTTAAAACTTTCATATGAGTCTGGGGCATCTGGGTGGCTCAATCAGTTGAGCATCCGACTCTTGATTTCGGCTCATGTCATGATCTCAGGGTCGTGAGATAGAGCCCTGCGTCGGGCTGGAGCTAAGCATGGAGAGTGCTTAAGATTCTCTCTCTCCCTCTCCCTCTGCCCCGCTCATGCGTGTGTGCTCTCTCAAAAATAAAAATAAAAATAAAACTCTCATATGAGTCTGAAGTAAAGCCAAGGCTGAGAACAATGCTTTATAATAATCGCTTTCATCATTTTCCATCATCACTAGCACATTATTTTTATTTGACATTTAACTGGGCAAGGCATCAGGGTAGATGCCACACAAGAAAAACTTCTTAAAATCGTTGCCTGCTTTGTAGCTCCCTGTAATCTAGAATTTTAGCATTCATTTCTTCCTGTATCAAGAATAAACATTTGATAAATATTGACTGAAAGCTGGATGCTGTGCTAGACGCAAACAATACAGTGATAAACACAGTAGAAACAGCTTCTGACCACACAGAGCTTTAGTCTAGCAGAATAGAAAAAACAGAGAGAGGACCATAGGATATTGCTAGTTAATTTTCAAGACCTGTGAACCAAGACACATTTTAAAATTTCCTAGCTATATTCCTGACGTTGGCTGAAACCAACCAGCACAACCACCAGCAAAACTCTAATGGCTAATACATTACATAAATTTGTACCTCCTGGTGCAAATTTGGGGAAGGGAAGGCATGATATACCTTTCTTTGATGCAGTAATAATCATGGGAAAAAGACTAATAAAAACCTGAATCTTTTGTAGCTGACTGCACAGTTCTATAGCCTCCAAAATATTATACATGGTCATTTAGAGATGTTAAAATAATTATTTCAGATGGAAAATACATTAGATTGATCTATTAGACAGAGATGCACAGAACATAATTAAATTAGCAAAAAATGTTGAAAGAACTTATAGTGAACATAGATCTTTTCTTTTTATTTTAATGAAATAGTTCTAATTGATTTTTTTAAAAGTTTTGATTATGTTTCCTGGTTAAATATCATTAGCATATAATAAAGGTATCACGTGGCATACATCTGTGTCAAAATTACTGTGGGCTTTGGGGTTCCCTCACTGGGACTAATACATAGTTGAGCTAATTAGTCTTCTATTGTTCTTTGAACAGCAAGGCCAATGAGATATTCTTATTTAGAATGGCAACATAAGAATTCTTTTTTCTCCAGTGGTCATATTTTGTAGGAGGTAGTTTTTGAACATGATATTTTAAAATCAGGTATCTTTCAATATAGTTAATTTGTAGGTAATTATAGGACTGCATATGTACATGGTAAATGATGAATGCTAGAAAATTAATGAACAAATTATAACAAGTTTCTCATCCCTTTATTAAGCATGATAGTGCTAAAAAAAAATCCATAACAATTTTGATGGTTGTGGCTGATGCCCTTTTGACTGCTACAATTTTAAAGATAACTTTAGTCAGCTGGAAAGCATATGTTAAAAGGGAGTAGCTCAAGTGAAACAAATTCTTCTTGCTTTTGTCTCCAAGTGAACTGCACTGTAAGGACACAAATGCGTATGCATTGCCCGAGAGAATTGCCGTATGAGATAAGGTGTATCCGTCGTAACTGAAAACCTCTTTCTACTACTAGAAATATTAAAAATTGGAAAAGCCTGTTAGTTTTTTTTTTAACAAGTGAAACAAGTCATTTGGCCTTTTTTTTTTTTTTTTTAATAAAAAGTTTCTTTGTAGGAATATACATTTTTCATGTGAGTTGTCCTGGTAGATTTCCTAAAAGCTGATGCTAGAAGGCAAATATTGCTATGTGAAGAAATTTATGGCTGCTCAGGTGTGTGAAATGAAGTGCAGCTAAAGCACTTTTTTTTTTTTTAGAGAGAGAGTGAGCTCCCACCAGTGGGGTGGGGGTGGGATGGCTGGGGGGGGGGGCTGCGCAGAGGGAAAGTGAGAATCATAAGCGGGTTCCATACCCAGTGCAGAACTCAGTCCCACGACCCTGAGATCATGACCTGAGCTGAAATCAAGAGTTGGAAGCTCAACTGACTGAGCCACCCAGGCACCCCAAGATTTTTTTTTATTTTTATGTAATCTCTATACCCAACATAGGGCTCAGACTCACAGCCCTGAGAGCCAGAGTTGCATGCTCTACCGACTGAGCCACCCAGGTGCCCTAAAGCACATTTTTAAAGCAAAAACCCAAATTTAAGAAATGCAGTTATTCCTTGTTTTCATCTTCTCTATTAAAAGTCTTCATTAGAGAATGAGAACGGTTTATTGCTTCACTCCTGCACGGCTCTTCAGTAGAGCACCTCTAGCAGTATTTGGTGACCCTTTCCCCACCTTTTCCCCTTAGCTTGACAGATTCTTACTCTCTCTTTATATATTTGAGAGTAGAGACAGGTCACTGCTTTCAATCTGTTAAGGAATGTTTTCATGCAATTGAGATATCAAAATATCGGTACATAACACCAGCCTTCAGTAAAGGTCACATTTTACAGTCAGATCCTGAGAGGAAATGTACAGAATAACTTCTCCATATATTCTCAGTTTCCACAAAGTAGAACAGGATATTCTATCACTTAGGTAGAAAAACATCTTTGGTAAAAATTGCTTTTGTTTATAATGAAAAATATAGTAGTCCAGGAACGGAGGATGTATCTGTTAATTAATTCGATGAGCATTAAAATATGAATTACTGACTACTTGGGAAAAAAATGCCTTTTGAATAGTCTGCATTTTTTAATTCAAAACAATGCAATGAAGTGCTTCTCTCTGTTTGTGGCAGGTAATGATGCTCTGGTTCTGGTGCTTTACATTTTTGATACGGGTTTCCAACACTGACAGATAAATTTAGTGTACCTTTCTCAATTACTATTCATTTACCTCTTCCCATTGGTCATGAGTTCTCTCTACTCTTTTTTCCATCCTTTACATTCTTTTCTTTCCCTTTTCTCCCACCCCCAACTACTTAAAGAAAAGCAAAGTTAAAATTGGTTAGGGTAAAGTTTATATCATATTTTTCTACACGACACATAAGCTTTTCTAAGCAAGTAAAGTACCTATGCTGTCTTAAATCCAGAGGTGAACTGGTCCACTTAAATGTTTGGAGCAGAGTGCATGATCCAGGTTTATTCTGCTCAACTAGAATACTGAACAAAGAAACCTGAATTTTTTTAGATGATAAATACATGTCTCAAATGATTGTAGGTGTGATCATAGTGTCAAACTGAATTTGCAAGGTTCACTTTCTATCAGTGCTAGAAAAATTACTCAGAACCATTTTCCTGTTTTGGTGGATCAGTATTACTACCTTTTCCTGTGCAAGATGACCTACAATCATTAAAGAGAGGAAGTTACATAGTTATGGCTTTTTATCGATATTCCTCTAAATGGTAATATGTTATTACCATTATATATTAAAATATTTTTAATAAAGGACATATTTTAGTTTGATTTTCTAGTTCTTTAAATTCTAAATCATGATTTGTACAATTACATGTTAATGTAAAAATTTCTCATTCATTTTTTCAAGAAAGCAGCCAGAACCACAAAATAATTTTATAGTTTATAATGATACCTCTTATTAGCTTTCTGTATTTTATCAAAATCAGCCAACTGCTTCAAAAGAAAATATAAGCAGAAAATGTGACATGTCAAATATTAGACATTCAAGCAGAGAACGAATCCTTTTTAACTTTGGACAAGGAATTAAACAATGTCAACTAATAAATCGGAGTTCACCTTTTATTAAAAATAAATCAGCTAGAATTATTTTACAAACTGACATACTAATAATTATAAGGTATGTGTTAAGGTAGGTAGAGATATAAAACCACTTTTCTTTGAAGCGTTCATGCACGTCTCAAATTCATTCTCACATCTGGTCATCAGCTATTGATATCGACTTCCCATTGCACTCTCACTAAAAAAAACCTGAGCCCGTTGCCAAAAAGCAATAAAAAGAGTGAAAGTAAGGTCTGATGGGTGCCCTAATACCAAAATTTACAAAAGTTTGTGATTAATTAGAAGGCACATTGAATCATATAAATCATATCTGTCACCCCAGATTGTCTCGGCCCTCCTGACTAGACCATGTTGACTCCCTCTGGGGCAGCCAACAAGTCACTGGCTTTGGGGGGGCCAGACCGTCCCTCTTGGCCGGTTGGGTGCAACAAGGCTGACCAGTCTTGCATGCCCAGATTTTTTGATTAACCCTGCCATTCCTGGACTTGAAGGGAATCACGCTTTAGGCCATCCTATCTGGCATCCTGAACAGTTGCCAAAAGATCCAGATGATGCATCCTGGAAGCGTGGGAGTTATTTCCCTGGTGACTAAACTTTGCTCAAGGGGAAGTAAGAGACTGGAAAGAGCATGCAAATAAGCCCCACCTTCTCCCCCCTGCACAGGGACTGCTCTGAGTATGTTTGTCCGTATAGCTCTCCTGTGACACTCAACATGCCCAGCAGGGCATCTACAGAATGATTATTGCTATGAAGCCCTGGTCAGTGATGCATGATTTTGCACTGCTTTGCATCTTTCATTACCTCATTTTCCTTATAATTCCCTTTTGCCATCCTGGGTTCAGGCCGCTCAAATAATTTTGGGGCCCTGATTTCAGGAGAATCAGGAATGAAATACACATGAAGCTAGATTGGGAAAAACACATTCAGACATTCTTATTTTGGTACTCCTGGCTTTACCCCATGAAGCCTTTTTTTTTTTTTTTTTTAATTGAATAAAACGTATGTCTATGTTTAGATTCAAATATTCAGGGAATGTATTAACTAGATAGGTGGACAATTGTTTTGCTTACATATGAGCCAACCAGAACTGGTATCTACTTCGACTGTCCATCTTACTGAGGAAGAGAGAAAGAGAGAGAGAATAGATCCCTGAAAACACCTGAGCTGATGTGGAAGGGGGCAGGAGGGTGAGAAGTACTGGCAGTAGCACGTTAGATTAACAGGGGAATAATGACCACAAATAAAACTATAACGATGGAGGGGGAAACGAATAACTGGTAGAAGAACATGCTGGCTGTAAACTCTGAATTTTCACAAACACTTTATGTTCTGGACGGCAGATACCAGGAAGGAGGCATGTTACAAGATTTCATCTTAGAAGACAACTAGTAGAAATCCTTTTGGAAACAGAAATAGATTGGAAGCTGAACAAATACATTTTTCTTTGAGAGGGAGCTTAGAGAAGGATATTTGTCACAGAGGAAGAAAACAAGACACAAAACCATATATTGTATCAGATAAGAGATACGGAATTTGAATATAACGCACTACTTTGGAAGAGATCTTGAAAGAAAAAAATTTACCACTATCAGGGGATTGAACTGAAGAACAAAGTAATGAGAACGGTATTTGTAAGACTTGGAAGGAAAAAATATATATATATATCTCTGAAGATTATCTAATAAGTGGTCCAGATGAAAATTTCAGTAAAAGGCTTGGCCTCTACAGCACATACTCTACAAGGAAGCACGGCATTGATGAAACAGGAGTTGAAATTCATAAAGAAAACTGAGTAACAGTTAAAGGCAACAGGATGAGGGGGAAAGACAGCAAGACTTAAGAAGAAAGGATTGCAAGGAAATTAAAATATAATCATGGTCCTGGGCAGTAGTGTTACTGCAATCTGTGATATAAAAGATACAGTAACAGGTCTCCCGGTCATCAAACAGAAAGGAAAAACACACAAAATAATAAGAAATAAGAGGATAGATATGTAAAAGAAACACTGGAAAGCCAACATATAAATAATTGCTCTGAGGAAACACTAGAACCGGGGCACCTGGGTGGCTCATTTGGTTAAGCGTCTGCCTTTGGCTCAGTTCATGATCTTGGGGTCCTGGGATCAAGCCCCACACCAGGCTCCCTGCTTGGTGGGAAGCCTGCTTCTCTCTCTCTCTCTGCCGCTCCCCCTGCTTGTGCACGTGCTCTCTCTCCCTAATAAATAAATAAAACCTTAAAAAAAAAAAAACCCAAAACACTAGAACAAATGAGAATGCGGCAGTAATTGATGATAAAATATGAGAACAAACCTCCAAGTCCAAGAGAAATTGTAATACAGACGGAAAGAGGGTGACTGCATTCCAGACCAAGCCAATGCAGACCTCCCTATACGTGTTCTAGTTCATGCTTTGATCACTCAGAATAAAACAATCACAGTTCCAGAGGAAAATAGATTACCTACAAAGAAACAAAACAATTTAGCACTCAACCTGTTCTCTACAGCACTCAATTCCTGAATTTTTAGTAGAAATTTTAGTAGAAAAACAATCACAACCCAAGATTTTTGTAAACATAAAATTGTAATTTATTAGCAAAGGCAAGACAATAATATTCTCGAATTTCAAATGCACGAAAAGCATAATGTTGAAATTACATGAAGATTCATTCCAATCGATCAAGAGATGAATCAAAATTAAGAGCTTAAGACGTGTGAGGACATTGTGTGCCAATTACTAAACTTGTCTCTCAGCTCCAAACCCCGCCTTCTATAATCCGCTTTGTGGTCCCGCGCTGGGATTCGGCAAACTTCATTTCTTCTTTGCCAGGTGTTTTCCGAGCCGATAGTACCAACAGGGGCGCTAGAGGGAGACTGGGAGAGGGGAGCAGAGAGAAAGGACTTGCTTCCTCCGGCGTGCTTATTGTTCCCCTCAGCACCTCTGAGAAACATCCCTTCCCCTCAGAAAGGGCATTTGGCTCCAGTTGCCAGCTTCTTTTCACACCACACCAGCCACAGAGTGCCACAGACTTTCCTCAGAGGTCTGAACCCGTCCCTGGTGGGATCCCCCTCCGAGCAAACGGAGCTTTAGCAGCGCTCAGGAATGCCATCTCCGCAGAGGCCACGGTGCCTGCTCTCCAGCACCAGATGTTTCCAACATCTTTCTTTTGCCCTCCCAGCCTGGGGCTGGTTGCTGTTTCCCGCCGTCACTAATTCGCGTTGTCTCAGTGTTCTTGTTTGTTTTTTCAGTCCTCCATTGCCTGTGTAACTACTTTTCTTGTATTCATTCTCACAGTTAAAATAACTGGTGTGATTTCTAGGATCCTGCCTGGACTCGGGCTGGTAAGAGTACTTGGTATAACGTTAGAATGGGATTGGCTTGTTGTGTCCTTGATCTTGAATTCAGCACTGAGCTCCTTGCCAGTTTGACATGATACACATTTACAGTGTTACCGCAATTAATCACATTATCGCCTACTGCTGATGGCAACAGAATGCTTGCTGAAAAAGTATTTTGGGGGAAGCAAGTGGCTTCTGAACTTGATTGTTATGGAAATAATGATGGCTGTCAGATGAAGGAGTTTAAGAGCTCCTTTTTCTGTATTGGAGAATGTATAGAAGGAAATGGCAATCCCAGAGCTTTCAATTTTCAGTTCTACAACCAGAAAACTTCTGTGGTGGCCCTAAGAGAAGCTTCATTTCTTAGAGCTACAAGATCAACCTTACTGAAAATCAGACTCAAGATCCAATCAGGCGTGCTGCGTAATAAGATGAATTCTGACTTGTTAAGCTTTTTATGCAAAAGTTTGGGCAATGATTGGCAATGAATAAAACCCTGATATTTGGAATGGGGATATCTGATGGTCTCAGAGGAAGTTGAGAGTCTTGAACTCCCCGGACTCTCTGGGTTTCCCTTATCAGTAGAAGCTCTCTGTCTTCCTGTACCTAAGGATACTAGCCTTTTGTTGCTTGAAGACCTAGTAATAAGTTCCTGTGGGGCAGCTGCTTTGCAAGGGAAATCCTAATTTTCTCAAGATCCATTCTATCTTTCTTTGTTGTTTCTAGATATATAACTAGAATCAGATCTTGGTATACTCCAGGGGGATAAATGCAAAGCCTAACCTGGGAGAAAATAGCTTATACTTCAAAAGGATTGAAAGATTTTGCTTATATGTATGTATGTCTCAGTGGAAACATTGGGAATACATATGGGAATGGATTTTAAGGATCTTGGACCAAATGGAGGAAGTAATATAATGCTGGATTGAACTGAATTTATTGATATGGGTGCATTTACTGGTGATTTTGAATTTAATGGGTTAGCTTATGCAGCTGAAAATAGCTTAATAGTTTGTTTAGATGACAAACCTTGGATTAAGTACTGGCCTAATTAAATGAAGTTGAGATGAACTTCCCTGGCATAATGTAAAGGGAAGAATCTAAATGCTTAGGGATAAAGGAATGTTGGAATAAATTTATCATGTATGACTTGACTGGACATCTCTGCCACATCCCCTAAGAGGGCATGGAGGGTACTCCCTTCACTAAGGGATTGAGGAAGATATTGGTATTGGGGGGAGATGGGGCTTAATATCCTGGAAAGTCTGTGATTTCAAGGGGGATAATGGACTCTGATAGTAGAGGTCAGGTGGCAGCACTTAAGTACTAGAAAGAAGGGGGAGTAGGCATGAAGTAGTAATGAGAATATTTTAGGCTGCAGGGATCTTTGGTAGCAGCTAATTGATTACAATATCCCTAAGAATGAAATAGATGGACACTTTATAAAAATATTATTTGATCTGAATCTATAGAAGAAAAAACTCCAGACCTGATGGTCAAAAATCTGATTTAATTCACCACCGGAGGAGTCATAGCATTTCACCTGGGTTCCAGAGCTAACTATATTCATAGCACCAGAATCCCGAGACTGGAGAATGGGCAGGACCTCCAGCAACAGTGCCACACGCATATGTCACCAGTCTTCCTTGAGGCTTGCCCCAGGAGGTCAGGTGACACACGGCATAGTCAGGGGGAACTGTCTCACTGGGAAGGAATTTTGAACAAAAGTTCTTGCCATTTTTTTTTTTTAATTTTTTAAAAGATTTTATTTTTTATTTGAGAGAGAGAGACAGAGCACGAGCAGAGGGAGGGGCAGAGGGAGAGTGACAAGGAGAAGCAGAATCCCCGCTGAGCAGGAAGCCCAACTCAGGACTTGATCCCAGGACCCCGGGATCATGACCTGAGCTGGAGGCAGACACTTAACCGACTGAGCCACCCAGGTGCCCCAAGTTCCTGCCATTTTATGTACCTGGGCAGCTAGGGAAAGGAAAGAAAAGGAAGGGGAATCAAATGGCTAATAGTAGGAAAGTACTGTGTCAGGGTGAAGAAAAGTGCCTTTGCTAAGATGCTCTCCCTCCCCCATATGAAGACCTAATGGTGGCCCCAGGCTAGGAATGCAAATATACATGTAAGCATGGCTGGCCCCTGGAGGGCCTGAGGGACCAGCAACTCCTTCTAGAAAACCGAAATGCACTGACTGTGCCCCAAGTCTGGTGTGTGGAAGTTACCTTTCCCCCATGTGATCTGCCAGACAGAGCCTTTGCAATTATCTATGGTTGGGCCTAAAAGATCACACATAAGTTGGGGCGCCTGGGTGGCTCAGTCTGTTAAGTGTCCAACTCTTGATTTCAGCTCAGGTCTTGATCTTAGGGTCCTGAGTTTGAGCCTACATTGGGCTCCACACTGAACATGGAGTCAACTTTAAAAAAAAAAAAAAAAAAGAAAGAAAATCACACATAAGATTTAGTCCTGGAGCTGAACTTCTCAGAGACTGATATTGATCTTCCCAACAGAGGTGAGCCAGACACTTACTGCGGGTTGATTATATTGTGCTCCTGCCATCTTGGCTGGGGCAGAGATCTATCATCATTAGAATACATACTTATTTTGGATATGGCTTTTTTTTTTTCCTTTGCCCACAAAGCTTCTACAAGCACCATTATCCATGCATTTATGAATGCCTTATTCATTACCATGGCTCAGGCAACATTACTTCTGGCGAATGAACTCATTTCATAGAAAAATAAATGTGGCAATGACTCATGTATATGGAATTCACTAGCATTACCATGAGCCCCATAATCCAGAAGTATCTGGCTAGTTAGTATAATGGAATAGTTCCCAAAAATCAAGTTATGGCACTAGTGAAGTGATAATAGCCTGATATTTGGGGAGATGGATCTTACAGTATGCAGTATGTACTTAGAAACAAAGACCAATATCATTGTTTCTCTCAACGCCTAGTATGTGAATCTAGGAATCAAGGGATGGAAGTGAAAGTTATTAAACCTAATAACACACTTGTAGGATTTTTGCTTCCTTTACTCCAATTTCAAGTTCTGCTGATTAGAGATCTTAGCTTGAAATGGAGAAATGTTTTTCACCAGGGGACACAGCCATGGCACTACTAGGGGCTGACAATGGTAGCGAGTATTCATGGCAATTAAGTGTTAAACTGATTCAATTATATACATCTGGGTTTAAAACGAAATGCAGTATTACTCTTAATTACTCTGAAGTGAAAATCTATATTATTTAAAAATATGTAATACCTATAATCATCAGAAAACCAGTAATATCATCAAAGCTCAAGTAGTATAAATATGTGGGGAGTTATTGGGGAGTAAAATTTTCCTAATTAAAGAAGACTGAGCATATTTTTGATGATGTCAATGAAATAGATAAGTTTTAAAATGCTTTTGAGAACTCTGATATCTTCTGGGAGGATTAAAATCGGGACACATTTCCTAAAGCATTGGAGAAAATTAAAAGAAAAAAGAAAAAGAACCCTCATAGAAAAGGAGAGAAATAATAAGAAATGAGTAGCTTTACAAATTAAAAATATAAACAACAAACCTAAGTCAAAGTATATCCCTCTAAATTATAAATAAATTTGGACTTGACTTACCTAATCAATTTTAAGATTCAATTTTAAAAATGAAATTCAACTACATGTCGTCTTTGAGACATTTTAAAACACATACGCAAAAATCCGAAGTAGCATATTAGTCAAATTATGTCAGGCAAATGTAATCAAAAACAGAACATGTGTTGATATTACATTGAAAGTATAATATGTTAAATGGAACAAAGAGTCACCATATCATCTCAAGAGTATAATTCAAAATTAAGATATGACTATCATGAACCATTGCATGTCAAAGAAAATCAATATATATTAATACATATTCATAAAAAGGCATATATCATATATTCATTTATATAATACAAATATTATAATAGCAACATAATATAAATGTGTTATAATATATATCTTATTTGTTCCAGTCACTTTAGCTGCCTCAAACTCAGATCTCAGCCTCCTCATCTCAGGAGGAATGCTTCGCTCTGCTTGAACACCAGCTCCCATAGGCAGAGAACTGTAACAGACTTGTGATTCACCTTGTGAATTTCTCTTCTTTCAGAGATTGTGCTGTCTACTGTCCAATGCTTAGGAGGTGCTTCCTGTATTTTGTCCAGTTTCATTTTTTTTCTTTTGTCTTTTGTTTTTTGTTTTTTTCCTGGTGGCAGAACAAGTTTCGTAGCAATTCCTCTGTTCTAGCTGGATCTGATAATTACCACAAATCATTTTTCTTCTCTTTTTTTCTCTTATTGACATTTTCTTTTTGAACATTTATAATATTGTAACTATATGTCTTAAATTACTTTGAAAACTGTTATTCAAATCAAAGGAAGCAAATGGAACATCTTATTAAATTTCACAGAAATTAAAGAACACATTTTCTGAGATAACATCGTAGACTCATGAGGGCATGTTTTTATTTTTCAGCTTTGAATTTTGCTGAACTTGAATAGAAACTTGAAAGATGATTAAAAGGAAAAAAATTGGGGGTACCTGGGCGGCTCAGTTGGTTAGGCACCTGCCTTCCCCTCAGTCATGATCCCAGGGTCAGGTCCAGCTCAGAGGGGAGCCTGCTTCTCCCTCTCCCTTGGCCCCTTCCCCCCAGCTTGTGTTCTCTCTCACTATCTCTCTCTCTCAAGTAAATAAATAAAATCTTAAAAAAAATAAAAACAAAAGAAAAAAAATGGGAAGAAATAAGGAATATTTCAAATCCCCAGAACAAAATAGACCAATGTTTCACCAGTAGCTAATCTCTATTACTTATTTTTCTAATACTCTGACTTCTAGGATTATAAATATGAAGAATTTGTACATAATGTTAAATATACTCTAAGATACTAATAGGGCTAATGACCTCTGAGTTGATCTCCACCATTTGTTGAGTACTTGTCATGTGTTACGCACCGTGCTGCATACACCACGTGTGCAGTATTTTATTTAATCCTCATTACAACTATGAAATGTAGGCAAAATTATACCCATTTTATTCCCATGAGGATACAAGCTTAGACCAGTGAAGGAAGCTATTAAAAATTCTTTCCTTTGGTAAAGTAATTGTGTCCTCCTGGACAAATATTGGAATTGATATCTTTACGAGCACCTGCACATAAAGAGGTGAAGGGGAAAGTTACTTACAATAAGACCTCCAACTCACTCTCAAGGTGGCCCTGTTATTCAATGGATTTCAATAGTCCAAATAATACGGATGGCAGCTTCCCTATTTTTATCCTTGGCATAAATACAAAAAGACTAAAATTGCTTCTAAGACTTGGGCATTAAGGCAGTGATACACCCATTCTTCTATCACTTTACCCTCAGGACACATGACAGGTGGCTTTGATTATTTTATTTGTTACAAGCTATGCAGTATGTGACTCTGCCTTGAGATGAAGAATATGCTGTGGATTCTAAAACCACATTAGAAACAGAACAGAAGCACCAGTCTTCGAAAGTCAATCTGTTGTCCAGACTATCTGGATAAATAGCTCCACATGTGCAAAAGTCAACAAGTATTTGGACCAGGGAGAGTTGAAAAGAGTTCCAGAGGCAATTGTATAGAGAAGCATGAATGAACAAAACCATCTCAGTCAGTAGGAAACCTTAAATATCCAGTTCCCAGATGAGGAATTATTAAAATTCTTTCTGACTTTGGCTGACAGAATGAAAAAAAGGTGTTGGAGAAAATAATTTTAAGTATTTTTAGAGCCTATGTTAATTGGACACATTCTCATAACTCTGTGACATACTGTGATAGCCAGTCCCATTTTACTGATGATGAAACTGAGAATTAGAAGTTATATGATGTATTTGGGGTCACACACCCTGTAGGAGATGGAGCTAAGAGCTGGGTCCAGGTAGGCTGATTTTCAAGCTTGCACTCTTAACCTCTGCACTGTACTGCCTTGAACTTCATTAAATATTGAAATTGTTATATTAAAAAAAATCTATTTCTTTTTAGTCATTTATTTCTATATCAACTGAGATAAATTCTAACATTGTTGGGTGGCCACTCTGGTTATAAGGTTTTCAACTTTGGGTAAATGTTTTCTTAGGCAATTATTTGCTAAGCCTTTTTTCCGCACTGGTACCTTGCCCTTATTTCTAGCCTCATTTCTTGCTACACTGTCCTACTTTGAGCCCTCTGAGGGCTTCCTGGAACCTGTTCTCCAAAAAGCATAGAGAGGGATCCTATTTGGTCTTGATTTGTTCCTGTTTTAAAACTGTTTTAGGTTTGAAAACTTTCAATTATGTCATGAATGGGGAAACCTCTCTTAGGACTAGAAGAGAAAAAAATAGTGATTTTAATTTTTTTACCCTTTAAAACAAGAAAGAAAGAATAAAATTATTTTTCAATTAAAGGCTCTATCTTGGCCTAAGGATTTAAGACGTTCAATCTCTAAAGAATTTGGCTTCCCAGGAGTGGAAATGTCAAATTTAAGCTATAGAATTCACTTGAATTAAAGCAAATTAGTAAAATGTATGATTTTCCTGGACTTATATCATTTTGTTTCCGTAGAAACTTATCTATATGTAATTGTGTGTTTTCTTTGCACCAGAGCCACACAATCATTTTCATTAAATTAACTGGACAGGCAATTTGTTTTGAATCATGATAGCAGTTGTTTCAATTAAATTAATCCAACCAAATCACTGATTCATGTGGGATACAACAGGGTTGCTTCTCACTGAGAAAATAAAAAGTGGGGGAAGCAGTATATAGTTAACAAAGGCATCAGTGTTAGTGTTGTTGTTTTTTTAAAAAACAGGAAGCTATTATTTGGATATCAGAGTGCATTTGTTTCTCTGTCTGGGTAGGTGGTCTTTGATCTTTCTTCCTTTTTGCCTCATTCAGCCATAATCTATGCACCTCTGCTGGTTTCTCTTTTCTCTCTGCTTTCAACCATAGTGTCTAAGCTAATAATATTGGCAGAGTCAGGGAAAAATAAGCTCATTAGTAATTGGCCTTCCTATTCTCCAAATCATGTGACTAGTACAGTGATCACATAATATGTCATCCAACTTGGATATTTTGTCTAGGATAAATGATAAATGGAATGGGACTTGGATAATAGGCAAAACCAGGAGTATTCTGGGCAAACCCTACAGTTTTAGCTATGATTTTGCTACTGTATGGGATTTTTACTGTATGGGATTTACCATGTGCTGTTAAAAGTCCCTCACTGATCCCTCCAAGATCTGGTTTCTTCAATCTCAATGACTCGATACTCACGTTGCTTCCAAGTCTTGATTTTTCTCCAACTCCACCACGTTGGCTTAATCCATTAACATTTAGTGTTTGCCTTGAACTTTACTCTCAAATTTGATCATTACCCTTTATGTTCATGCCAGAAAACTGCCAGGAACTCAGCCTAAGAGCTTGACATTTTGCCCGAAACTCAACAGTCTTTGACTCTTGCACTACAACTTTGTATTTAAACACCAACCCAGAGGCTAAAGCCTCTGCCCTCTCACAAGTCGTGTGCCTGAAGAGCACTGTGCATCCATCCCAGTTTCTGTTGTTATGGTACTCTATACACCTGCTAGAAATCTGCTGTCTCGTATAAGATCCATTATGCTGATTACTTTCTTAGAGTTGGTACATGCTCCCATGCTTCTGATCTTTGCAACTTTTATAGCTTTTATTTATGGAGTAAGACAGTGTTTAGTTATTTCCTTGATTCTAACCCACTACTTATGAGTAAGTTCATGTCAGATATTATACTCTCTCTCATCTCCGTATATGATCTAGATAGCCTTGAGACGATTATCATTCTGTTCAAAAGAGTGACAAATTTTACCGAGGGCAGTCTCTATTCACAAGAGTGTGGTAGTTGTCCTTTGGAATAAAGAGATAAATTTGGATTTGCTCTTGGTAGGATGAAGTACAAGAGATTGGATGCAGGATTCATGACAATCATGAGTGTGGTAGTTGTCCTTTGGAATAAAGAGATAAATTTGGATTTGCTCTTGGTAGGATGAAGTACAAGAGATTGGATGCAGGATTCATGACAATCATGTCGCTCCAGTCAAGAGAACCAAAATGACGATAGTGAAAAAAGTTGGGAACTGATTTTACGGAGGCATTGTATCAGTTAAATTTCACTGATGGTAAGAAACATGAATTAACTCTGATACGTTCAGTGAAAAACTAACTTTTTGGAAGGATATTAGAGTAGCATGTATAACAGAAGGAAGAGCTGTTTACCTGTAACCTCCTGGCCCTTGACCTTTCAGGGCTCTGGCCTTCATTCCTTGGCTACTGAGTGTTGGAAGCCAACAGCTCTCAACGGACTCCCTCTCTGGGAACTGAACTTGGCAGAAGATAGTCACGTTCCCAGGAGCATGACTTGGATTAAGTCTACTCTCCTTAGAGAGCTTCAATTCTCATCTCATGACAGCCTGACGGGAGAATATATCTTTGCCTCCTTGCCTCAGTTTGGGACACTTCTAGGTCCAGAGCCATTGTAACTCCAGGGTTCTCTGTACGATTGGCTGAAGACTGTTGCAACAGCATTGCAGCCCACACCCTCTTTCTTCTTAAACAACTTAATTTCACTCCCTTACAGGTAGTGTTGACCCCAAGGACAATCCTGTGGAGGATACAGTTGATATACAGCTTTATTGAAAAAACTTTATTTTTACCTTGATACTTGAATGTCTGTCTTTGACTCTTGGCCAAGATAAGGGCAGTGGGATTTACCATATGCTGTTAAAAGTTCGAAACTTCCCTGGCAATACTTAGTGTCAGTTTCTTTGCCAAATGGCTTACCTGGTTAAACAGCCTGGTTTGACTGCATGACCAGAGGGGCATAAAAAACTTATTGGGAACTTCTGCCTTGAGCTTTCCCAAAGACAAGATTTCTCACGTAAATCTTGGTTCAATCTAGATGCAAAGCACAGTCCTTACGTATATAAGGGCACTTGGGAGCTAGCAACTGGATGTCTTTTTTACCCCAATGCTTGGCTGTACTCTCTCTCTTATGAGGATCTTTGTCTTTAAATAAAGCCTTATATGAGTATGCTCCGTGGAGTCTGTGAATCCCTTAAATATCCATACATGGGCAATCTTTGCAATTCCTCCATAACCTTCCCAGATGCAGATCTCAGGCTCAGAGTCTCTTCCCTGGGAAACCCTCATGTATGAGAATAACAAACTTGGGAAAGTGTAGTAATCAGATCAGCTCCGACATTTTCAACAGTAGGAAAGCAGAGATTGTCTATTTAGGGTTCTCTAACCTCCTTTGATCTTCAATGTCTTTGTTATAGGTTGAATTGTATTTCCCTGGAATTCATATAGTGAAGCCCTAACCCCTGGACCTCAGAATGGGATCTTATTTGGAAATAGAGTCATTGCGGGTATAATTAGTTAAGATGAGGTTATGCTGGAGTAGGGTGGACCCCTAATCCAATATGAGTGATATTTTTATATAAACAGGAAATTTGGAAACTCTCTCTCTCTTTCATTGACATACATACAGAATGTCATGTAAAGATGAAAGCAGAGATCAGGATGATGTAGCAGAAGCCAAGGAATACCAAAGATTGACAGTAAATCACCAGAAGCTAATCACCAGAGCCAGGGAAGAGATTTTCCCCCATAGTCTTCAGAGGGAGCTAACCCTGCTGTCAACTTAATCTTAGACTTTTAGCTTTCATAACTCTGAGACAACAGATGTCTGCTGTTTAAGCTCTCCAGTCCGTGGTACTTTGTTAGAGCAATCCTAGCAAACTAATGTAATCTTTGCTTAAGATTCAAATTCCCAGGAAGGTAATTCTGATTCATCCATGGATCAAACAAAAAATTAGCTAGACCAGAAAACATGGTAGCAAAAGTGTCAGAAATGCCTTTGAGGTTTCAGGCCTACGAATTGAGAGGATGATGATTCTCTTTACTGGAAAATAGGACACTAGAGTCAAAACAATTTTTATAGATAACACAATAGTTTGATATATTTGAGTTTGCAGTAGTGATGAAACATCCATGTGAAGATGCCCATTAGGGGATTAGAAATTTAGGTTTAGAGCTTCAGAGAGTGTCTAAAGTTAGAGGTGTACATATGAGGATAATTTTTATAGAGGTAACTTATGAAGAAGTTGGATTGTTAATCATTAACTGTGGGCTGGACCAGGAGTGAGCTCAACTATAACGTAGAGGTTGCAGAGCTGTGATGGTTTCTGTAGGCCATGCTTGAGCAGCTGGGAGGAAGCAGCCACTGCCGTCCAGTAGCCAAAGTTTTCAGGCCAGTAAAGGAAGAGAGAAATTTACCCAGAAAACCTCAAGTGCCAAATTTCATAGCAACAAATAATGTGCCAAAAGCATAATATGAAGAAAAAACATCAGTAGAAAAGTTAAATTAAAATTAGTTGGTGCCAATATTCCATGCTCATGAGTTAGAAGATTTAATATTGTTAAAATGCCCATAGTACTCAGAGCAATCTACAGATTTAATGCAATCCCTATCAGAGTGCCAATAGTATTTTTCACAGAACGAGAACAAAATACCCTAAAATTTGTACAGAACCACAAAAGACCCCACATAGCCAAAGCAATCTTGAGAAAGAGGAATAAGACTGGAAGTATCACAATCCTGTGATATACTACAAAGCTAAGTAATCAAAACAGTGTGGTGCTGGCACAAAAACAGACATTTAGATCAACAGAGCAGAATTGAAAGCCCAGAAATAACCCCACATTTATATGGTCAGTTAATCTACAACAAAGGAGGCAAGAATATACAATGAGGAAAATGGTGTTGGGAAAAGTGGACTGCTACATGCAAAAGAATGAAACTGGACCACTTTCTTACACTGTACACAAAAATAAACTTAAATGGATTACATAAATAAATGTGAGACCTGAAACCATAAACTCCTAAAAGAAAATACAGGCAGTAATTGCTTTGAGTATCTACTTGAGCAATTTTTTTTTTTTGGATCTGTCTCCTCAGGCAAGGGAAACAAAAGCAAAAATAAGCAATTGGGACTACTTCAAACTAAAAAGTTTTTTCACAGTGAAGGAAACCATTAACAAAAACAAAAAGGCAACCTACTGAATGGGAGAAAATATTTGCAAATGATTTATCTGTTAAGGGTTGCTATCCAAAATATACAAAGAGCTCATACAACTTAACTTCCAAAAGCCCAGATACTCTGATTGAAAAATGGGCAGAGGATCTGAATAGACATTGTTTTTAAAGATTTTATTTATTTATTTGTCAGAGAGAGAGCACAAGCAGAGGGAGAAGCAGGCAGAGGGAGAAACAGGCTCCCTGCTGAGCGAGGAGCCCGATGTGGGCTTGATCCCAGGACCCTGGGATCATGACCTGAGCCAAAGGCAGACATTTAACTGACTGAGCCACCAGGCATCCCTGAGTAGACATTTTTCTAAGGAAGACATACAGATGGCCAACAGATACAATGAAAAGATGTTCAACCTCACTCATCATCAGGGAAATGCAAACTAAAACCACAGTGAGATATCCTTTCACATCAGTCATAATGGTTAGTATAAAAAAGACAAGAAATAACAAGTTTTGGCAAGGATGTGGAGAAAAAGAAACCTTCGTGCACTGTTGCTAGGAATGTAAATTGGTGCAGTCACTCTCTAAAACAGTGTGGAAGTTGCTCCAAAAACTAAAAATAGAAGAACTACATGATCCAGTAATTCCACTTCTGGGTATTTTTCCTACCAAAAATGAAAACAATAATTCAAAGAGATATAAGCACCCCTGTTAACTACAACCTTGTTTATGATAGCCAAGACATGGAAGGAATCTAAGTGTCCAGCACCAGATGAATGGATATAGAAGGCATGGTTTATATATACAATGGAATATTACTCAGCCATAAAAAAGAGTGATATCTTGCCATTCATGGCAACATGGATGGGCTTGGAGAGCATTATATTAAGTGAAATAAATCACTCAGAGAAAGATAAATACTACATGATTTCACTTATGTATGGAATCTAAGAAACAAAACAAACAAACAAATAACAACAAAAAGGAGAGAAACAGACTCATAGAGAATGAACTAGTGGTTGCCAAAAAGGAGTGGGTGAGGGGGATGGGCAAAATAGATGAAGGGAATTGTGAGGGACAAACTTCCAGTTATAAAATAAATGTTATAAGGATGAAAAATATGGCATAGGCAATATAATCAATAATACTGTAATAACTTTATATGGTGACAGATGGTAACCTACTTATCATGGTGAGCATCTTGTAATGTATATAATTGTCAAGTCACTATTTGTACACCTGAAACTAATATAATATTACATGTCAACTATACTTCAGTTAAAAATAAATTAGGGGCACCTGGGTGGCTCAGTCAGTTGAGTGTCTAACTTTGGCTCCGGTCATGATCTTGGGGTCGAGTCCCGGTAGGATCGAGTCCTGGGTCAGGCTCCCTGCTCAGCAGGATGTCTGCTTGTCCCTCTCTCTCTGTCCCTCTCCCCTGCTTGTGCTCTCTCTCTTTCTCTCAAATAAATTAAAAAAATCTTAATAAATAAATAAATAATAAATTAGTTGGTACCAAGTTAATTTACTGAGGGAAAGAATAGTCTTTTCAACACTGGTTCTGGGACAACTGAATATCTACATCCAAAAGAATACAATTGGACCCATACATCACGCAATATATAAGCACTAACTCAAATGGATCAAAGACTTAAATATAAGGGCTGAAACTATTAAACTCTTAGAAGAAAACAAAGACACACATCCTTATAACTTCTGGATTAAGCTATTTTTTCTTAAGTATGATAGTAAAAGCACAAGCAACAACAACAAAAATAGTAAATAGATCAAAATTAAAAACTTTTAATGGTGCAAAATGTGCCATCAAAAAATGAAAAGACAACCCACAGAATGGGGAAAAGAAAAACTTTTCAAATCATATATCTGATAAGGAACTTGTATCTAGAATATGTAGAAAATGATTACAATTCAATAATAAGACAAATAGCTCAATTAAAATATGGGCAAATGCTCTGAATAGTCATTTCTACAACAAGGAGATACACACGTACAATAGGCACATGACAAAAATACTCCTATAACCAGCCGTCAGGGAAATGGAAAGCAAAATCATCAGACACCACTGACGTGAACTAGGACTATGATAAAAAAGACAAATAATAAGTGTTGGTAGGAATGTGGAGATACTAGAACTCTTACACAGTGAGAGAAGGAAAGTTAAATGGTACAGTCACTTTGGAAAAGAGTCTGGCAGTTCCTCAAAAGGTAAAAGATCAAGTTACCACATGACCCACAATTCCACTCCTAGGTATATACCTGAGAGAAATGAAAACCTATGTCTGCACAACAACTTGCACATAAACGTTCATAGCAGCATTATTCATGTGGATGCGTAATTATGAATAAAGAGTGTGGCATTTCTCTTTGGGATGATGAAAATATGATAAGCTTGATTTTGCTGATGGTTGCACAGCTCTGCGTTATACCAAGAATCACTGAATGATATGCTTTGGGTGAATTGTATGGTGTGTGAATTATATCCCAATAAAGCTGCCCAAAAAATTCTAGTTAAGGGTGGCATTGTAATGGATGTAGACATGGAGAGCAGCTTTCAGGAATGGGGTCCAGTTATATCTGGAAACATCAGGATCAAATAGCTATCAAAGGCAGAGTATCATGTTGCTAATTGAGAAAGAAAATGGAAGAAAATACCTCTTCACTAGCAAAGATACACTGCCTGTCTTAGTCTATGCAGCCCGCTATAACAAAAACACTGGAGGTTGGATGACTAATAAACAACATAAATTTATTGCTCACAGCTCTAGAGGCTGGGAAGTCTAAGATCAACGTGTGGGCAGATTCAATGTCTGGTGAAGCCTGCTTCCTGGTTCATAGATTCTTGCTGTCTTCACATGACAGAGGGGGAGCTCTCTGGAATATCTTTTATAAAGGTACTAATTTCATCATGAGGGCTCTCTCCTCATGACCTGTTCACCCCTCGAAGCCCTCATCTCCTAATCCCATCATTTTGAGGGGATAGGATTTCAACATACGAATTTTAGTGGAATACATTCAGTCCATAGCACTACTTTAAAGGTTTTTTTTTTTTTTTAAAGATTTCGTTTATTTATTTGTCAGAGAGAGAGAGAGAGTACAAACAGGGGAAGTGGCAGGGAGAGGGAGAAGCAGGCTCCCACCGAGCAGAGAGCCTGATGCGGGGCTCGATCCCAGGACCCTGGGATCATGACCCCAGCTGGAGGCAGATACACAGCCGACTGAGCCACCCAGGCGCCCCTCTATAGCACTACTTTAAAGAGGAGTCTCAATAAACATGAAAAAAAATTATCTTTTAAAATAAATGTCAGCTATTCTATATTGAGTTCCTCTCTTTTCTTTCTTTAACAGCATCGTGGCCAGATTTCATAACTTTTCTGCAATTTTTGGCTATTAGCACAGGCCAATTCTGGTGTTCAAAAATTGGTCCTTTAGGTCTAAAACTTAAATCTCACAGCCACCGCCATGCCATTATCCTCTCTTTGCCCCCGAAGAGGCTGGAGCTGCACAGGAAGGGGCCGTTGCTTGGTTCTCAGACATTTTCTCTGCCTCCTCCCCTTTGACTGTGCGTGCACGAATTACATTATAAGCTTGCCCTTAGCCCTCTCATCAGGACTTGAGCTGCAGAAAGTTTGTCATTCCCTGCCCACATGAGTGGACTTTATTTACCTTTTCTCCAGTATCCTTGTAAACACTGATACTGGCTTCTTCACCCAAAGGATAACGATTCCCCTCTCCTGCTCTCAACGAGTCTTGACCATTATTCTTCATGTTATTTTATTCAAGTCCTTGGGAAAAATGTTTAATGTAAGCAATCTCTGTTCTTCTCCCAATCCTCTGAGTTACATGTGAACGAACTGTCAGTTGTTACGGGTTGTTAAACCCTAGCCATTTATTGTCAGGGTTATTTCAAACAAAGTGCTGTACCAGAGGGGTTGGCTTTTCCTTTTTTTTTCTGGTTTGTCTTAATTTGAGGGGTGTGGAAACGAAATTGTCAAAGACGTCAGCACATATTGTCACCCCACCTCCCATCCTATTCTTTGCTTTTCCTCTGTTTTCCTAATCTGTAGTTTTTCTCCTGTCCTTCATTGCTTTCTTTAAAATATTACATTCCGTCTGAAACTGTATGTAAATCCACCGAAATCACTGGCAGCTGGAACTGTGTGCGTGTGTGTGTGTGAGTGTGTGTGTCTGTGTGTGCCCATGTGTGTTTTCTCATTAGCCGCTTCTTTCTGTAGAGTTAAAACACTGTATCTGGGCGGTGGCATGTTGAACAGAAAGGCACACTAAGTACTAAATAATTTACTTCTAGCCCTTCCAAACACTGCCATATTCTCTGGTGACTGGGGCAGCAGTGGTGATTATATTTGTAGACTCGTCTTCTTTGTCAAAACTGGCAGTGGCTTTTTTGACACCATTGAAAGTGATAGTGACAGTACCGAGTCCTTGGGGTGGCCCACGTGTGTTTTTTAATTTTTTTAAGAAAAATAAATGTCACAGTACTGTGGAGACAATCATATTACTGGCACTTAAAATCATAGCTCACCATGCCATGGTAGAAATAACTTGGGACGACAGATCTGACTTTGATTAAGAATACTGTGAGAAACAGACGAGATCAAAACCATACATTTTTAAGTACTTCTCCCGAGTTCTCTCCCACTAACTCCATTGGGTACAGCTACTCCGGCTATGAGCTGGACAGATGTAAAATATGCCTGCTTCACTTTATGTCCTCTTCGAGGAGATAGTTTTGGATCTACAATTGGTAACTTCTCCACATGCCAGGCAACACAGATTTTTGGATGACTCTGAGAGCTAAAGTGGGAACCTACAAGTGGGAAGGGACAATTCAATACCATTTGACTTGAGATTTTGAAGTATAACTCTCACTTAACTACCAGCCAAGGAAGGCCATATGCTGGAAGAAGCACACAAATGAAAAGTGAAAAGACATTCACTCACTTGTATTCCATATACCCTTGGGCAAAAACACTTTATTTCACAATTTTTGAGCTTACTTGACCATCATATATATCACTGGAAGGAGATAGTGAATTTTGTTTCTGTAACTGAGCACTCCTTTTATCATTGTAAAACAAGCAGAATGCCAACCCAGAGGGAGAAATTACACCATGGTACAAAATATACCAAGCCCTTGAAATGGGGTCCCATTGTAAACTATTAACAATATTTGCCAACTAACTGCTCTTCTAACTGAATGAGAAGAGCATGACTACGTGCACTCTGGGGAAGGAAGGTTGAGAGTGTGGGCATGGTTACAATAAATCTTTCTAGTTTTTTAGACTTGAAGTCATACGTTTTCCTCTTCCTTTGGGACAGAAGAAAGTCTACTACCCTCGCTTTATCACCAACCCTGGCTCATCATGGCTAAATTTTCCAATATATTTCTAACTCACCTATCTTCTTCCATTTTCTTCTCTCTCAATCTTCCTTTTCCATTCTATATATTAATATCAAATAGACTAACTTTCCTAAGTTCTACTTATCTTAACACTCTTATGCTTGAGAATCAAAGATGGCTCATTGTTGTCCATCAAATCAAGTCCAGCCACTTTAGCTTGGCACTTTACCTCTCAATGGTTTCCCTGTCCACCAGCACCTGTCTTCATTACCGTATCTTCATTTTATTCTGCACATTTCAAGGTGTTTTCCCCACTTCTCCATCTTCGCTCTTCACCACCCGGAGGGTATCCTCATCCATTTTGCTCCCTTCCACAGTATTTCCCAACTGTGTTGCTTCCAGAGATTCTGCTATGCCCCTCATTCCTTTACCCCATTAAAAAATTATGGTTTTTATCTTACTAGCTAGGGATTTATAAACTTGTACTTCCCTGGATTAATATTATGAAAGTAAATATCATTGATCTTTTTAAAAATATAAAATTATCATATTGAATATGTATTTTTCAAATGACGTGCTTTCTCTCTACCGCAAAGAAGTTATATTCTCCTTCCTTTGGAAATCACAAATAACTATAGTTCAGTTCTATACTCCTCTCATGTCAGCATTATTTTAAACTTCCCTAAATGTCATCTTTCATTGTTTTTCTTGTTTGAACTCTTATTGATGTAGGATAGATGTTGGGGTTTGGAGCCGACGGCCAAGAAAAAAATTCTTGAGGCATCTTTGGTGCAAAAAGGTGGTTTTATTAAAGCCTGGGACAGGACCTGTAGAAAGAGCTGCACCAGGGTCATGAGGAGTGGCTGATTATATCTTTCAAGTTGGGAGGGGGTTAGGGATAGCGTTAAGTCTCTAAGGAATTTTGGAAGCAAGGTTTCCAGGACTCTGAGGGGCTAGCTATTGTTAGGAAAAGGTCATTTATTACTGCCTAATAAAACTTTAGTCATGAGACCCTTCAGATGTATATCAGTGGGTAATATGCTTGGGGGATGATTGCCAACATATATCTTGGGGGGTAGAGATAAAGGAAGTTTCCAAAGGAATTTTTGTATGTTAAAGTAGACTTACAGGATCCTGGGGGGTCAGGCTAAGATTGCGTTGAGGCAGCTGAGTTCCTAGAGGTCACTCTCCCTGTTTCAAGGACTTGTCAATGGGCTGTAAGTAGTAAGGACATTTAATTTTTCTTTTCTTTGTTTCCCACATCACTATGGCACTTATAAGTGACACAAATTTATTTATTACTTGTTTCTTTTGTGTTATTTTTTTTTTTTTTTTTTTTTAAGATTTTATTTATTTATTTGAGACAGAGAGAATGAGAGAGAGAGAGCACATGAGAAGGGGGAGGGGCAGAGGGAGAAGCAGACCCCCTGCCGAGCAGGGAGCCCGATGCGGGACTCGATCCCGGGACTCCAGGATCATGACCTGAGCCGAAGGTAGTCGCTTAACCAACTGAGCCACCCAGGCGCCCCACTTTTGTGTTATTTTTAATTCTTCAACAAAATGGGTAAACTTCTCAAAAACATGCCATGTCATATTTCTCAATAGTTCTCTCTAGCCTAATGCCGGGCATATGATAAATGTTTACGTTTTTATTATCAATTCATTCTGCTCAATAATTAAAAATTTCTACCATAAAAATGTATCTTTCTGAATTATGTCTGCCTGCCAGTGTTTGTAAAAACCAAATACACTGATAATCCATGTATTTAAATAAGGAAAATTACAGTCTCCAAGCTTTGGGCAAATTTTGTACACATGCAAAAATACTCAGAAAAATCATATTAGGGATAATGAACTGTATGTTTCTGAGTTGAATGAGATTTTCAAGGTAATCACTACCATATATTTAGTGGCAAGCCCTCTCAGTGCTTAACAGTTTCTGGGAATCTGTGGATGGTTTACTCATTAAACTGTTGCTTACAATCTATCCCAATTTGTTTTCCTACACTAAGTTACCCTTTCACAAATTATCCCTTGTTCAGGAAAAAATGTGTATGAGAAATACTTTCCACTCATCTTGCCAAACCTGTTAAGAAATATTCCATTTGTTCTTCCAAAGCTAATGTTTACCTTTTCTCATAGACATGACTTTCATCTGAAGTCTGATATTTTAGAATTTTTCATTTACCACTTGAAGGGGAGCAGAATATGCCACCCTAGAATGTACCACTTTAGCATGCAAATTATTTTGAGCTGAAGACAGTTGAGGCCGAAAGGACTCAGGAAGAGGTTTTTCACCATCTCCTTATATGGGCTAAAAACTGCCTAAAAGAATTTAGGTAAAGGGCCTGGTCCAGGAAGAGAGCTAGCACTAGATACAACAAAGAGTATGGGCTAGGTGTGATAAGCTGGGGGGAGCTTGGCCTGTTTGCTCAAAATCTTCTCTGTGTCCCAGTGTGTCTGCATAGCATGACAGATGTTTGTTTACCAAACATTTGCTCTTTCCATCTTCCTGTGAATTGTCTTCCCTCTCTTTGAAACCTCAGACCCCTACCCACTCCTCATTAGCTCAGGATGGTACATAAGCCTTGATTGCCTAACTGTCTATGAGCCTCTCAAGTCTTTGTGGGGCTCCCATACATATGACATTTGTTTTTTTCCTGTTAATCTGTCTTATGTCAGCTTAATTAATAGACCAATCAAAAGAACCTAATAGGGTAGAGTAAAAAAAATTTCTTCCCCTACACACCTTAGAAGCAGTATCTTGCCCAAGTTACATAGGTATTCACCACCACTATTTTCACTGATTTCTGTAACAAATATGATTATGAAACAAATCACTGGGATATACTGATAAGAAATAAATTATTTTCAAACTACTGTAGCATGCATCTATTATCGTATGTGGACAAATCTATACTGTTAGAAGAATGCTAATTTTTTTTTAAAGAAAACAAGTTTTGTTTTCTAAATACAGTTCCGTAATGTATTCAGAAATGATATTCTCCTATTCTTGGTTTTAAATCACTCAAGGAAAAACAAACACCTTCTGGAATTTTATTTACTCATATGAGTTTTGAAATATATTACTCAATAGTAGTTTTTTTTTCTTTTTTAGGGAAAAAAAGTGTTATTTCATCTCTTGATCATTCAAACAATTATTATAAATATACTTGCTCTTTCATAGAGCACCAGGCTGACCTCGTATATGTGTAATAAATGGTCTTCAAAGATAATGTTTTTAAGCATTTTCTTAATTTATGTTATTGGCTCACCAACTATTCCCAGGAAAAATGAGGTGGAATACTTCCAAATATGCCCTTCTCACCTTCCTCCGCACACCTCCCTTGTCTGCCAAAATCTTGTTTTCACAGTTGTATTTTGTTACTGACGCTCACTCTGTGTGGTCCCTTTCTAATAAGGAAATAAAGAAATACCCCTATTGATTTTCCCTCTTATTGTAATCCTAGACTCTTGGGAAATTGGAGGGCCAGTTATTTGCTCTGTCTCTTCCTTTCTTTCTCTCTTCCCCAGATCTGAGCCTATTGGGTGGAAACCATATTGGTGCCTCATGACTGGGGAATGGAATAGATGTTCATCTCATGCTTTTCTCTAGGAGTGCCTATACCTGCAGTCTAACCATCATGGCTGAACTGTCAGATTAGTCAGTGAAACTGTTTGTTCTTTTGAATGAATTAATTGGATGGTTAGCCATGGTGGCAAGCCACAGTCCTGAACCAACAGGGTAAAATCGTGGTTCTTACAAGGATAACCTAAATTATTTACAGAAAAATGTAGAGCAGTGTCATGGTCTGTATATATCCTGGAAAATACAGACCTAATGTCATCTGGCTCTGCCATTGCACAGATAGGATGTTAATTGGACAACATTCCTGCTTTTAATTTAACACTCGGATGTACTATGTGAGTAAAGGTTTAAATGGAATATTTCTAAAGTATTACTGTGTTGAACTATATTCAGATTTGGAGAAAAATCAATTCTTTTAAGAGTAAGGGCAATTGAAAATTTAAAACAACAAAATGCTAGAAATTATGAGTTTAGCTTAAAACTCTGTCATTAACACATCCCTTTGGAATAAAACAGAGAACAATGCATTCTCACACTGCTACTGTGCCCTTTGTTCTGCAATCCTAGAGCACTTAACAATGAATACAGTTAAAATTAGCATCAAAGCAGATTTCCTAAAGGAATTATTGTAGACAAATGGAAACAAAACAAATCAGCTTAAAGTTTAGATTGAAGAAATTAACCATGGGGACTTTCTTTATTTCATTTCACAATGTCTTCTAAGTCAGAGGCCAGGTGCCTACAGATTTAAAACTGAGTTAGAATTTGGCTGGTAGTAACAGCAAACACAACATAACTGATCTTCATATAGTATATTATGTGTAGGCACCTAGTGCTTAGATAGATACATTAACTTCTTCTATTCTCACAATGATCCTATAAGGTAGTGTATTCGTTTCCTTGCACTGCTGTAACAAATTGCCAAAAAATTGTAGGTTTAAAACAGCAGAAATTGGGGCACCTGGGTGGTTCCGTCAGTTAAGCGGCTGCCTTCGGCTCAGGTCATGATCCTGGTGTCCTGGGATCGAGCCCCACATCCGGCTCCCTGCTCAGCAGAGAGCCTGCTTCTCCCTCTCCCTCTGCCTACTTGTGCTCTCTATCTCTCTGTCAAATAAATAAACAAAATCTTTAAACAAAACAAAACAAAACAAAGCAAAACAAAACAAAAAAACCAGAAGAAATCTATTCTCTCACAAATCTGGAGGCTAGAAGCCCAAAATTCAGCAAAGATGCACTACCTCTGGGGCCTCGTGTGAAGAATCCATTTTTGGCTCTTCCCCGCTTGTGGTGGCTGTTGGGATTCCTTGACTTAACAGCTGCGTCACTCCAATCTCTGTCTGCATGGTTACATTGGCTCCTCCTCTTCTGCCTGTGTGTCCTCTGGGAGTCTCTTATAAGGATACTTGTACTGATTTAGGGCTCGCCTGAATATTCCAGGAAAATGTCCTCATCTCACGATCTTTAGCTCAATTACATTCACAAAGACCCTTTCCCAAATTAAAGTAACATTCACAGGTTCCAGGAATTAAGACATGGACATACCTTCTGGGCCACCATTCAACACACTATAGGTAGATAGTATTATTACATCCATTTTACAAATGAAGAAAATGAAGCACACCAGCTAAAGTTTGTTGGACTATGTGCCAGGCATCAATCTAAGTCTTGTGTATACACTATACTATCTATTTAATATTCATAAACATCCCACGAGGTAGGTACAATTATTATTATTGGCATTTTACAGATAACGAAACTGGGGCTGTCTGAGAATTTGCTCAATATTACAGAGCTCATAAATGGTGAAGCCAGGATTCAAATGCAGGACTAAATTATTCCAGAGCCTACACACTGAAACACTGAGCCACCCTATTCCTCCAACTTCCATCATCTACACTGAGAGGATCAGCATCGTGGGAACCTCACAAGATGTTGAGGTAAAGTATTAGACTTAAAATTGCTACTCTGTTACTTATTTGCAAGCACCACGACCTTCTGAAATTAGCTTCCTTATGCATAAAATAGAAATGTTATTTATAATAATTTATCTCTTTCACAAGCTGCCCTTCCCACCCATGGTGCTAAATTTTTGTCATGAATGTTACTAAGGAATAATTCAAGCACAAAAGACTGCGCCTGCTTAAATTGAACACATTGTTCAAATCAATGTGTTTTGAAAGTTGTATGGACCCCTAAAGCCACTACCACAATCAAAACACAAAAGATTTTCTTCACTTCAAAAAGATGGCTCCTGTCCACTTGAAGTCTATCTCTTCCTCCCTCTCTGGCTCCAGCCAATCACTGTTTGGCCTTGGCGTTTTATAAAAACTCAATCATGCAATATGTACTCTTCTATGTCTGGCTTCTTTCACTGAGCATGTTATCAAGACTCATCCACATTGTCACATGCATCAAAAAGTCATGCCCTTTTTAATTGCCAAGTAGTAGTCCATTGTATGACTATAACACATTTTGTTTGTCCACTCATGTGTTGATGGACATTTGGGGTTTTTCAAGTTGTTGCCTATTGTAAACAAAGCAGCTAGCTATAAACATTTGTTTACAAGTGTTTGTGAAAACATGTTTTCACTTCTCTTGTGTGTATTTTCATTTCTCTTGTGTTGATTTTTAGGAGTGAAATGTCTGGGTCTTATGAAAGGTAGAAGTTTAAATATTTAAGTAACTGCTAAACAGTTTTTCAAATAAATTACACCAAAATACATTCTGACCTAATTTGGTAAACTGGGTGTTTCTGGGGAACAAGAATGGATGAGAAGATATTGAAGTAGTTCAGGTAGAAGATGGAAAAGACTAAACTAATGGCGTAGTTTTAAGGATGGAGGACTTGTCTTTAAGAACTATCTTCCTTAGAGGAAAATATGTACAAGACCTGGTGATTTACTGTTTATTAAATGTATGCAGTGAGGAATGAATCAAGAATGACTTCTAGTTTGCTAGTAAAGCCAGTGGTCTCAACTTGAGCTTAAACTATACCTATATCTGGTTTTAAGACAAGCTCATGATTGTCTTATGGACAATAATTCAACAAAAGTCTATTTGTGGGAGAGACACAGGCATCGCTTGAAAGTTAGAGTGTCAGAAAGGAAGGGTATAGCAGTCAGACTCTCAGATTTGATTCACTAACAAAGACTTATTTGTTAGAGGGAGGAATAGAGCTTATTTTCTATCTCAGACTTATCTTTGGCCCCTTTTAATTTGGACTATTCTGTAAGTTCTAGGGGGAAATACCATTTAAGTAAAAACTCTGCAAAATCTGTTAAGCACCAAAACCCATTACAATTTGGCACCCTTTATTTTGTCTATCTGATATTTGTTCCTCTCTTCCTCCTTTCCTACCTTCTCTTGAGTCGATAGAATCTTTTTTTCATATTCAATTTTAATTCCTCTTCTGTCTTTTAGCTATATCTCTATGCATTTTTAAATGGTTGCTCTAGGGATTACATTATGCATCATTAACTTATCACAGTCTATTTAGAATTAATATTCTACTACTTCTCATAAATTATAGGAAACTTGGAAAGCATAGTTCCACATACCTTCTGCCCTTTGTGCTAGTGTCCTATATATCAACATATGTATAAACCTCATAACACAATTACGTTTCCTTTAAATAGTCATATGATGTTTAAATTGAGAGAATAAAAAATACATATAATCTTTTAAATTTCCCACATATATGTCATTTTTGGAGTTCTTTACTTCCTGAAGATTAGAACTTCTATCCAGTGTCTTCACCCTTCTGCCTGAAGAACTTTACCATTTTTCGTAGCACAGATCTTCTGGTGGCAGATTCTCTCCATTATCTTAAATATGATCTTAAGTTATCTGAATATTTCTTGATTTACCTTCCGTTTTTTGAGGGATATTTTCACTGGAAATAAAATTCTAGGTTCATAGATTTTTACTTTATTTTCATTACTTTGAAGATGTAATTCAATTGCCTTCTGGCCTCTGTTTTGTTGTCATTGTTGTTTGTTTTCTGGATAGAAGACAGATATCATCTATAACATTGGTTTCGTGTATGTAATGTGTTTATTTTCCTCTGGATGTTTTCAAAAATTCTTCTTATCTTTAGATTTCAGCAGTTTGACTACAGGTACTCAGTGTGATTTTCTTGGTATTTATTCTTCACGAGTCTGTTGAGATTCTTGAATCTATAAATTGATGTTTTTCATCAAATTCAGGAAATTTTTGGTCATTATTTATTTAAACAGCTTTTTCTGCTCTATCTTCTTCTGGGACTCCAATAACATGTATATTAAACTGCTTGATTTTATCCTCCCATTCATTAATATTCTATTAATTTTTCTTCAATTTTTTACTCTATGTTCTTCAGAATAAATAATTTCTGTTGATCTATCTTTAAGTTTACTGACTCTTTCACCTGCCATCACCAAGCTGCTGTTGAATCAAATCAGTATATATTTTTATTTCAGTTATTGTACTTTTTCAGTTCCAACTTGGGTTTTTCTTTACACTTCCTTTTTTCTGCTGGGATTTCCCATTAGTGCATTTATTATATGTTATAATGTGCTATAATGTTATTTAAGTCCTGGACATATTTATAGTAATTGCTTGCCTGCTTAATTCCAAATATGGGTCATCTTTGGGTCAGTTTCTACTCTCTTCTCTTTTTCCTAAATATAAATCACTTCTTCCTATTTTTTAGATGTTTAGTAGTTTTGGGTTGTGTGCTGGACATTGATATAATATGTTATAAAAATACTTGATCCTCTTGTATTTCTCTGAAGTCTGTTTACTTTGTTCTAGCTGGCAGCTGATCTGGCTGGAGTCAAACTTTGGACTCGGTCTATGCTTCAGTAGGTAATAGTTGAACTATTGCTCAGTTCTTCCAGCTCCAGCTATTGCTTCCATCATGCCCCTTGGAGTCTCTTTATAGTTCAGGGGTCAAGCATATATCCACAATTTTGTGGATTACTTTCTCTGGGGTTCCATCTTCTTCAGGATTTCCCCTGTCAACTTTCCAGCTGCTCTATTAATCCCAAACTCTGTATTCTACAACCTCAAACAGGTAAGACTGAGGCTTACTGAAACTTTTTGCTGCCACCAACAATGTGTACTGGAGAGTGCCCTTAGTCAAAAAGCCATGAACTTATAAATCTCATCTAGGTCAGTTAAGTTAAATCTTACCTGGTCTCTCATGGATTGACTACCCTCTAGCTTTTACCTTATTTTTGGTTATTTTCCAGTGTCTTCAAATGGAATTTTCTTTTTAATATTTTGTCTAAATTTTGAGTTGTTATCTGTGGAAGGATTAGTTCAACTGAACTACTATACCATTACCTAAAGCTGGATGATGCATCTGGCACCACTTCAACAGTTTATAATATAAAAGAGAAGGCAGGTATTTCTTCCCCACTTGCCTTAGCACCCCATGAAATTTTAGTGCATCAGAAGCCTTATTTATGCTGGTACATCAGCAATACCTGCAATGTCATCTCTACAAAATATCTATTAGCATCTCACAGAATATACTTTGAGAAAGACATGCTATCTTTTAAGTTGAATATTAGGTTGGTATTTTGGGGTTTGATGTCATCTATCTACTCCATTATATCATAAGCTTCTCTTTTTCACCCTTTTCCTCCTTAGCAATGATTAAAGCACCTGACACACAATAAATAAAATAAAATAATAAATAATAAAAGAAAACAGTAAATAATAAAATAATAAGAACCTTTTGAGGGCAGGATCAGTGTGCTATAATAGAGACATGATTGAAGAACTAGGAGCCAGGTGATGTAACTCCCTCTGGAGAAGCAAGGAATTCTTCTGAGATGACATTGAATCTTAAGGAAGAATAGGAGTCTGACAGACAACCTAGGAGGCTTTACCCCATAGGTAATGGTGAACCAACAACATCTAATGACAAGATTAGCTTTAAATTTAGGAAGTTAGGTCTGGCAACTGTGTATAAGATAGAGTGGAGCTAAAGGGAGGAAAATGAGAAGTAGATTACTGCAATAGTTGAAGGGAGACATAATGATTAAGGTAGTGATCACAGGAAGAAAGAATAATGGTGATATCTTAGAATCATTTTCCAGTTATTTTCTATTAGAACTTGATGACGAGTCATATATGGATTTTGAAGAAGAACAGTCAGGACTGAATCGAGAATTCTAGCTTGGAAGATGAAGGAAATGATTCACTCATTCATTCAACAAACAGTGAGTGAATACTGTATTCCAGACACACTGTCTCAAGTCCTGGGAGTGTAACAGTGAATAAAACAGCCAAAAATACTTCCTCCCTAAAGAGAAGTTATGTGACAAAAATAAGTGATAAGGAAAAATGTATACCATGTCAGGTAGTATTAGGAATATTGGAAAAAAAAAAAAAAGGAGGAAAGGGGGATAAGGAATACTAGTAATGGATTACATTTTTAAATAGGTGGACAGGGAGGGTCTCACTTAGAAGAGACCAAAAAAGGAAGGATGAGAGAATGAGTCATGTAGATATCTGGGGGGAGAGCATCCCAGGCAGTAAAACCAGCAAGTGTAATGTGTTCAGTAACCGAAATAAAGAAAAGGGTCTCAATAGCTGATTTCTGTATGAATATGTATGTGTGTACAATAATGAGAAATATTGGCTTCTCTTTTAGACAAGCTAGGTGTAAGGTACCTAAAGGAACACTCAAATGTAAATAGATTAACATATAAGGGTTTAGATCAGGAGCAAGATCAGTGCAGGATAAAAAAAATTGGAAGTCATAATCAAGTACAGTACTCCAAATCCAGTACTCATTTCTCTACACCAGGAGGAAGCAATTTAAATAAACAGCACTTTTGTGTGAAAAGTGCCAATTTGTGCCATGTTGACAACTGCATTTAAAAAAGAAAGATTTGGATTTTATAAGTAGCTCTGATGTTGGTACACTCCATGAACTTCATAAAATGAAAACACATGGTCATGTAACTATAATGTAAGCTCATATAGGCCTTACCCTTACCTGCTAAATTCATGGACTCAGATGTGGGTTATGTTCATTGTGAAAATGTCATTTATCCTTCGTCATTAGTGTAGTTGATGTGAGCCTGCCACTTCAGCTTTGACTGGGTACAGAAACCAGGCCTAAAGCCTGGGGACTTCTGGTTCAGCAGTTTATTGGAACTCCAGAAAGTAGACTCTGGTTCTGCACAGTCTAATACTCTCCTAGAACTGGAAGTGGGATTTTTTTTTTTTTTACTACCATTTTGACATCCAGTAAGATAGGAACTTCCTAAGAGCAGAAATAAGAAAACCTTCTCAATTTATCAGGCTCATTCTTGACAGTTACAATTGTCAGACTATGTCGAATAAACATTCAGGGCAAACAAAACCAAATGGCTGATGAAGTATGGGACAGTTTATGCGTTCTTTCCCTTCTTTCCGGCCATTCACTGAATGGAGATATTATTACAGAGAGAATTGTTTCAAGAAGAACCGTACTTGGGGCAGTCCAATTATCACTTCAAAATCTCCTTAAATTTTATTTTTATTTATTTTTAAAATATTTATTTATTTGTTTTAGAGAGAGAGAGAGAAAGCACAGGAGTGGGAGGGGCAGAGGGAGAGGGAGAGAGAATCTGAAGCAGACTCCACACCCAGCACAGAGCCCAATGCGGGGCTCGACCCGGGTTCAATCCCACAACCCTGAGATCACGACCTGAGCAGAAACCAAGAGTCGGATGCTTAACCAACTGTGCCACTCAGGCGCCCCCAAAATCTCCTTAAATTTTAATATACATTTATTTGAATCTCCTTGCTGCAGGAGGAGGGTGGGGATAGGGAGGAAGAGAGTTTAGACTGCTTTGCAATGTCAGCCAAAAGAGTGGGAGAATGGTGTTCAGGGCTGAGGTTAAGGCAAAAAGTCTAAGGATTTGCCACATCAGCCCTGGGTAATGGGCAAAGCCAAAATTAAGCAGGGAAATTGAGACTCAAGTTGCCTATCAGGGAATCAGAAACACTAGAGGTGGGACAAGAGCAGGTGCAAAACTGGGGTATAGAGCCCAGAGTTTGGGTCCTGGGAGAGAAGACTGAGTACCAGCAGGTTAGAACCAATGAGGAACTCTTGAGGTTGGACCCCAACAATGATGTAGATATCAGCTGTCACTTGTGATTTGCTCTTAGGGATCATGGAACTTATACCCGACATGAGGATTGGTTAGTAAATGTGAGCTACTAATTTGTAAGAGACATTGGATAGTTATGATCTTTTGCATACATTATCCTTCTTTCAGGTTTTGTTTGTTTTGTTTGCATCTTAGAACACTTCGCTTTAGATTTTTCCTTTATCTAGAATGTTTTTAGTACCAAGTTATCCCATGAATGACTGACATTCCTACTTGCCATTCAAATCTCACTTAACATGTCATTTCTAGAAAGAACTTTCCCTGACTACACAATCTAAAGAAGCTATCTAGGCCAACAGACACATGAAAAGATGCTCAACATCATTCATCGTCAGGGAATGCAAATCAAAACCACAATGAGATATCACCTCATACTTGTCAGAATGGCTAAAATCAAAACCAAAGAAACAGGTGTTGATGAGGATATGGAGAAGGAACCCTCTTACACGGTTGGTGGGAATGCAAACTGGTGCAGCCACTGTGGAAGACAGTATGAAGGTTCCTCAAAAAATTAAAAATACAACTCCTTTATGATCCAGCAATCACACTACTGGGTATTTACCCCAAGAATACAAAAACACTAATTCGAAAGGACACATGCACCCCTATGTTTATTGCAGCATTATTTACAATAGCCATACTATGGAAGCAGCCCAAGTGTCCATTGACTGATGAATGGATAAAGATGTGTTCTATACAATGGAATATTATACAACCATAAAAAGAATGAAATGTAGCCATTTCAATGACATGGATGAATCTAGAGAGTGTAATGCTAAGTGAAGTAAGTCAGTCAGAGAAAGACAAATACCATAGGATTTTACTCTTATGTGGAATTTAAGAAACAAAGCAAATGGACAAAGGGGGAAAAAAGAGACAAACAAAAAAACAGACTCTTAACTATAGAGAACAAATAGCTGGTTACCAGAGGGGAGGTGGGTAAGAGGAGGGGTGAAGTGGGTGAAGGGGATCAGGTGTCCACTCGTCTTGATGTAAGTAATGTATGAAACTGTTGAATCACTATATTGTACAACCGAAACTAATATAGCACTGTCTGTTAACTACAGTGGAATTAAAAAATAAATTAAAAAATATAAAGTAGCCATCTAGGATCTTCTCTATAATATCTTTTTATTTTAACTTTCAGCATAGGACCCACCACTGCTAACATTTCTTACCTCCCTCCATGCCTCCTTCACTTCCTTCTCTTCATTCACCTCCCTGCACTAGACTGGGAGGTCCATGACAGCATGAACCTTGGCTGACTCATTTACCATGGTAGCTTCAGCACATAGAAAAGTACATGATTCTAAATATTCCTCAGTAATATTTTAATTAAAGCATAAATGAATGGGTTATTGCTGAACTAACTAGTATTTCTTAATTTTGCTTGTTTTAAGGGTTTTGTTTTTTTTTTTTTTTGGATTCTATAAAAAGGAGCCATTAAAGGATCCTGCTGCCCCATTCTAGAAGAATGGACCAGTATTTATATCCTGACCACTGTATGTCCACTTATCTCTTAAAGGTATCTATATTTTATACCATTGCAAATACGTTGTGTTAGTCATTCATTTCTTAGCAGTAAAATGCTCTACAAAAAACAACTGCTAACTCTTTTCATTTATTCCAACCCCCCAGCAATGCCTCTAAGATTCTTCTAAGAAAGAGGAAAGCAGATACCAAATAGTGGCTCATATAAAAGCATCTTCTTCATCCTGAATCTGATATTTAAATGGTTGATATGAAGGATGCTGGAGAAATGTAGTTAGTATTTCTAAGTAAAAAAGGTTAAAATCTTAAAAAAGAGAAGTATTTGTGTCCCTGACCATTTAAAGAATCTAAACCTAAAGTCAAATCAGTAGTGTTTCACAGCCTCCGTTTTACCTAGCTCGCAGCTCTGCACGCTAACCCTAAGATTCTCCCCTAGAATTACCTGGGGGCACATTTAAATGTTACAGATGGTGGCCTACTCAGAGATTGTACTGATCAAAGTGGGGCCAAGGCATTTAAGAGCCTGAAATTCTCATTACAGCTAACTTTTAGGAATGATAATTTAAGTATTGTTTATAATAGGGAGAGATAGAAAATGATTTAAATATCCTTAAAATGTTGTTTTCATGGCAGAGGTAATGAGGCAGAAAAATACTGACAGCATATTGTAGTATGAAAAGCTCAGGTCTACATGAAAGAACAACAAACAAATGGTCCTGCTCCAGGTAGATGTATGAAAGTTTCCATAGCATGCTCTCAATTTTTCACTCAAAAATAAAGTTAGCTGAATTTGACTTCTCTGTGACTCCTAATTGGTTTTCCTTTGTGGAGTGTATGTGAAAAATAATGGATGAGAAAGAGAGAGAGAGAGAGAGGGATTTTCAGCAGCCGTGCCATGCCGCTCACTGGGACTCCTCCTAGGATGAATCCGGATGCTAAATTTGGAGGTGGCTTACATTGCCCAGACTCCTAGAGGTGCAGAACTCCCAGACCGGCTGACTGAGGAGGAAGTAGACAAAGGGAATATGTCACCATAACCTTAGACTCAGGGGCACAAGTTTTTAAACTCCAAAACCCAAAATGCTGCTAAAAATGGAACAGTTGATAAACTCAGACGGAGCACCTTGGGCAGTTTGATCAAAGGAAGAACAAGGTGTGGTTAAATTTGTCAAATAAAACTGACGGGATTTCCCACGCCCCCACCGCCCATATTTAAGAAGGTTGAGGGAGAGAAATGACCTTCAGGACTTTTGTCATCCTCTCTTGGGCTTCCTGGATCCTCAGGACGAATGGAGCTCTGCTGTGCCCACTGTGCTGTGTCATTACCTGTGCTTTTAGACTAAACGCAGAGGAAAACAAACATCACACTAAAGACTTAGTGATGAATTGCTCTGACCACGCTTTAAAGGTGAAGTGGTTTAGGCCCAGGGAAATCCTGTGATCAGATAGAGGCTGAGGGCCAGTCCAGCCGAGCCTCCTGCCCCCCGACTGCATTCCCACCTCAAACGTGTCAGAGCAACTGTCTCCTAACCCAATCACGTCCGAGCAGGGACAAGTCAAAACACCGAGCTGGGAGGGAACCTGTGAGCACAGGACAAATTCTATCCTCTGAGTTGTAGAGATGGGGAGAGAGAAGCTCCTGTGTGCCATGCTTTGCTACCTCAAGGATGAGCGAAACATAGACCCAAGACCTGGTTTAGCCTAGCTTACTAATGTCCTAAGATTTCTAGGAACCCAGAAAAAAACTAATCTAAAACACAGAGCCGATGAGGTTGAATTTTAATGATCTCCATTAGCATTTAGTAAGGACTCAGGATTTTAGTATCCTAGTCCTGTCAAAATTGATGTAAAGCAAGTGTATACAAGGACAGAGTCAGGGGGCACCTGGGTGGCTCAGTCGTTAAGTGTCTGCCTTCAGCTCAGGTCATGATCCCAAGGTCCTGGGATCGAGCCCCGCATTGAGCTCTCTGCTTGACAGGGAGTCTGCTTCTCCTTCTCCCTCTCTTTCTGTCCCTGCTCTCTCTCTCTCTCACATGCACGTACACGCTCTCTCTCTAATAAATAAAATCTTAAAAAAAAAAAAGACAGAGTCAGGAGGGCAAAAGTTTAAGCCTTTCATTAAAAAAAAAAAAAAGGCATTTGAAACAGTGCAAGTCCTCAATACTAGACAGGGGGCTAGTGTATGTTGGGAGAGTTTAGACCTTAGAAGGTATTGGAATACATACGAAATAACCAACACAACATCTGCGTTTTCCTTGGAGGAATATATTCAGTAATAAACCAGGTATTTTTATTCTATTCTACTCCTATTCTATTCTATTTTATTCTACTCTGTTCTATTAATTTGGTCAAGGTTAACAAAGGCTGAAACTGCAGTTGCAAATTCACTTTCCCAAGAAGTAAGGAAGTGACCCATTAATTTTAACTTTCTAAATTATAGTTAAAAAAAAAAAGAAAGAAAGAAAAGGAAAAGGTGATTGAAACCTTAATGCCATATGGAAATGAGAGCAGAGAGAGAGATTTATTTCCAGTTTTGAAAGGTAATAAAAACAATTGGTGGGAGGGGAAAATAACATTATACTGTGGGTGGCAGATTATTTTGAAGTAATCATATACTAAGGGGTAAAATTGTATGAGGTTTAGAGAAGTTTACTGATTTTCAGATACTCAATTGGTTAAGGGCAAACAGGTTAGTATAAACTGAATAAAAAGATGTTGTCATTTTCTCCCATCAAATTAAAGAGGGCTCTAAAGGTAAACTTGTTTTTTTTTTTTTTTTTTTTAATGTCTGTGACATAAATGGGGGTCTATCTCACCTGCCATCAAGCTGGATCACTGTGGATAGAACTGGTTGGTAAACATCATGCTGTATTATGTATTTAAAGAGATATTACCTCTTATTTATTTGGTCAGAAGATGGTAATCAACAGACAAGTGCTCTCCTGATACAGGAGGGAGCAAAATGGGAGATCAAATGCTTTTTACCCTCTGCAAATAACTGTCTGCAAATGCACAGGTCTGTCAGGATTCCAGAAGATAGTGAACGCTCCACAGCTGGGGAAGCCCTGCTTCTTCAACTCTGATGTCTGCATCTTATTGTCAGGTGCAAATTATTTAGCAACTGCCACATTATTTATAGGTTCGAATTGCACAAATTAATCTCATAAATAATTCATTTGGGGGGCTATGAATTAAAAGTATACCACAGTAAAATAAAAATTTATTTCTGCAAAGCTGATATTGATTGATAGATTCAATTTCTTTTTCAAACAAGACTTTTAGAACGCAGCATGTGGCTTTTTAAGGTTTAGAACCAAGAGTGTGCAGAGTACAGTGAAGAAAACAAGTATCCAGATAATCCATGAGAATGCTCTAAAATACAAAGAGGATTGAGGCAAATACGTAGGGATTTCTGGTGAGAGTTGTCCAGATAATTACATCACTTTTCCAATTCACTTTGGGTATAGAGAAAGACACCCATGTAATAAGTAGAAATCTCCTAATGTGGACAAATTAAAAAAAAAATTTTTTTCTTCATGATAGATCTGAAATATACAGACTCATAAGTAGAAGTATTTTGATAGAGAAGATAGTAGGTCTTGTTTGAACTGAGTGGCAGGCTGTCAAACAATTTCACCAATCAAATCACAAGAATATGACTCAGGTACCCCATAATTCATTTTAGAAACTTGAGACAGAAGCAAAAATCTCACTTCCCCACAGTAAGACATAAGAATGTCACTGTGGACCTAAGAGAAAGACAGTCGCAAGTTTGTTTGCTAGTAGACTCCTAGGGAGCTGAACACAAAAATCCGATAAATAATTAGCTCTCCTGTGACAGGCTTCTGAATTACTGTGATACATTAATTGGACAAAATTAGCATGAATTAAGGCAAATAAGTATAACATGTAATTTATTACTTACTAAGCATGGTGCTGCAGTGGAAGCTTCGAATTTCCCTTAAGATTGCTTTAACAGCTATAATGCATTCCTTAATTTACTCTGTGGAAAATCAATTTTTTCAGAGTTCATTAAGCACCAATATGTTACAATGCAACTCTCTAGAGCATGGAGCCTCAATACATTATGCAAATCCATGCCAGTGTGGTACCAATATGTAAATAGCAGTAATATTATTGTCAGCTTCCTATTGATAAGTTTCACCAAGATAAGAACACCTAGAACTTCTTGCATCTGTTGACTGTGTGTGTTAGGGCTGTTGCATGCTGTCCTTTGCTAACTATAGCACCAATATTTCTTGCAAGATGTATCAAAGCTTTTGTCAATGGCTAGCAGCGGTGTCATTTCTTTCTAATCCCATGTCTTGAATACCCAAAAACAACAAATCAACAAGTGTTTAGTAAGTATATAGCATGGGCCCAGTGGAGTTGTTTTAAAATTTTAATTGATTCTGTGCCTCATATACCTCATTTGAGCCAGAGAAATAATTAAGGCTATAAACGTCACAATTTCCTGGAAATATATTTCAAATCCTCATTTCACTTGGCATCAGTTATGTAGGTTACATTATTACCACCAACAAAAAAAATGCAACACATGATTTGACTGAAAATAATTTTGTAAAAAGCAATGTATTCAAGAGAAATGTAATCAAAAGCATTTTGGTTGGCTCTAAACTTTGATATGAAGAATGTTCTTATAAAAAATGAATGTCCACAATATCTTGTTACTCAAGGGTTGGTGATTTCGGTGCCCTGAGAGTAGCAGTTCTATAACAATTTATGATTCTCCCCCCCCCCCCCGCAATTTTTTTCCTGTTTTAATTTCTAATTAATTTCCCACCATTTATTTCTCCGGGTTATTCATAGCATTAAAAATCAGCTAAATCTCATGGTACTGATGTGGCTCAGTTGGCTAAGCGCCAGACATCTGACCCTTGATTTCAGCTCAGGTCATGATCTCAGGGTTGTGAGACGGAGCCCCACCATCAGGCTCCATGCTGGGTTTGGAGCCTGCTTAAGATTCTCTCTCTCCTTTTCCCTCTGTCCCTCCCACCCCTCTCTCCCACTTAAAAAAAAAAAAAAAATCAGCTAAATCTCAATGTTCAGTAACAGGATGCTATGGACTAAATTATGTCCCCTTACCTTAAGTGTGTCCTTACCCCCAATATGATAGTATTTGGAGATGGGGCTCTTGGAAGGTGATCAGGTTTGGATGAAGTCATGAGGGTGGGGCTCTCTTGACGCAATTAGTGCCCTCAGTAAGAGACACCAGAGAGTTTGCTTTCTCTTTCTGTCTCTATCATTTGAGGACACAGCGAGAAGGTAGCCAACTACAGTCCGGGAAGAGGGCTCTCACCAGAATCAACCATGCTGGCACCCTGATTTCAGACTTCCAGCCTCCAGATCTGTGAGAAATAAATTTCTGTTGTTGATGCCACCCAGCCTATTATAGTATTTGGTATGGCAACCAAGCTAAGACAGGCTAAGAGTTGGAGCAATCTAAATGTACCCAATTTGGTGGATTACAAGAACAAATTACGTTAATTTTTAAATATTGATCAGGATTAGAAGGAAATAAGTTAACTCATAACTCAAAAATTGAAAAAAAGGAAAAATGGTTAGATTTAGTAAAAGAATAAAAGAAAAACTACTGAAGTAAAAGTTAAAAAGCTACTGAAGTAAAAAACCAAATTACTGCTAAATTCCGTACAATGTAATTGCCATGAAGAAATCACTAACATATTATCTCAATGAATAGTAGACATCACGTTTTCATACTGAATTCTTAGTACCTAGAGCAGAATGAAGGAGGGCTGAGTTAGGAAGCTGGCTGGAGAACTAATATTTAAGTATTTAAACATTATTAGGACACCAAAATATCTCTGGAAACATAACAAAATGGTTTAACTGGCATTTCCATATTTTTTCTCAGGGAGAATAGCTTATGAGGCAGAAAGAAATATTTGCTATGAACTGGAGGGTGGAATAAAACATGGTGGACTCTCTTAGGCAGTGGGTGTAGTTCTCTTGGGGCTTTGGTTTTGCTGAATGAAGTGCGCATCTATGGGACCAAACTGACTCACCTGGACTTAGAGGAAGTACTGAGCTCCATCTCAGTCTACCCATCCAGAGTGATAGTCCCTGTCCTCTTTCCTTCATGAAATTCTCAGACTCTACATACAAGGCAAACAAATATTTTAAGAATATCCCTTGTAAAGGATACCCTAGTGATCATGACTTGCTCTACATCCTACTGTTTCCACAGTTCTTTTGTCCCTGCAACACATAAACATTGTTAAGCTGATGTTTTCTGGAATTTTTCAAATCAGATGGGAAGAAATCAGGTATTAAGGAGGCTGAGGGAAATTACATTTGCTTGCGAACGGTTTGATTCCCTGACTTCATGACTTTATATGGACATAGATTATGTGGGGATATCCTGACACTTCTAGAAAGTTCTGACCACATTTAAATTTTGGCAATAAGAGCTCATAAATATTTATTTTACAATGTAGGTTTTATGAATGTGTTTGATAAACAAACATGATGGTAAGGTCAACAAAGCATGACTCAAAAAGTATTTACAGGACAGACTGTTATGATATATTGTATCAGACCTCTGATTTATAAGGAGTAACTAGAAATGAATTTACATGATAAAATACAGCATTTACTGCCTGTAGAGTGTATAAAATACCAGCTCAATCTGTACTGCAGAAGTTTATGTGACTTTTACTACAGGTACTTTGGTTGTTTCTATCTACTTGATAGTTATTTTTTAGGGTCCTTGTAATATTCATTTTAAAAATTAATACTCTCAGATCAGATTAAAATCTAAGTATCTGGTAAATAACATATATCATGAATGATTACATTGTGAATGAGAATGTTTTTATGAGTGTAATGGCTATGAAATCTTATGATTTGTCATCTAAGTAGTGCTATTGGAATGAAAGCTTTTAAAGATACCTAACTTTTCACTTTCCTAGCAATTTTTTTCTTTTTATATAACTATGTTTTCTGAATCTGCTTTGAATAATAATTTTTTTTTGGTCTGAGATTAATAACCACATCTGCTATTTGTTTACTTCTGTGCTTAATAATAATATTGTCATATTTGCATAGCACTTCTAATGTTGTGCTTTCACATCTTCTGTGACATGCTGTGCTTACAACAACCATCATACAAATAAATCACTTCCTAGTTAAGATCATTTTATGTGGCATTTTTTTTTAATGTAAACATTGAGTCACATGTCTGGATTTGCATTCAGTCTTTGCTTTCCACCTATACATAAGACATCTGAGAATATCTAACAAGTATTGAACACTTACAACTGCCAGCCATTATGCTTTACATAGTTTATTCAATTTAATCCTCACAATGACCCATGGCATGGGCACCTTTACCATTTTTTCTTTATAAATTAGGAAATTGAGGCTTAACGAGATTAAGTAATTGCCCAAGGTTACAGAGCTTGTAAATGACAGAGCTAGTAATGGGACCCGGGCCTGCCTGAACTCAAAGCCTGATTTTAATCATAACACAACTGCATCTCTTTAAACCATGGTGACTAGGGACCTGGTTCCCACAGAATAACACTTTGTTGTCATGATCTTTCCTACCTGAGATCTAAACTGTGAGCTTTATGGGAGCTGCATGGGGAGCTTAATCATTAGTTCTTTCTCATAACCATTCATTGTTCCCTTTGTGGGAAGATTTGCCAGGTTTTTCACCATCTCCATTCTAATGCTACCCAATCAAACAGAAAACAAAAGTCCTAAAAAGAAAACTTCAAATTTCTCAGTCTTAACGTTCCTGATTCTTCTTCCTCAGGGATTATATTTGGTTCTAAATGAGAGAAGTTGGATTCAGAAGCAAACACCCAAAGTGTGATGAGAGAGAGGAGTTTCAGAGTAAACTAAATAGGGCAGCTCAAGGAAGCCCAGCGTGAGGAAGGCAGTCAAAGGTGGTGGGTATGGGGCCATGAAGACAGAGCTGACTGTCAAGTCTGAAAGGGAAATGAGAAAAGTCTCAAGCCTGGGGGAAAGCCGTGGGAGAAGAGCTTTGGTGAGCAATTTAGATCTGAAGAAGCAGTAGTGCACTTGGTGAGGAATGAAGGTGAGCAAAGATTAATTAAGTTTCCTACTGTGTGCTAGGAACTTTATATGTGTGCTTTGTGTGACTCACCCAATAACCTTGTTAGTTAGGAATAAGCATTCCTATTTTATAAAGAAGGAATGGACCCAGAGAAGCAAACGAATTAGGATTAGGAAGGAGTGTTATCTTTAAGCCAATGACTGACAGACTCTATAACCTATTCCTTTCCCACTGCCCTGAACATAACAAGATCAGAGTTTTCCCTTTATGTAGTGCCTGTATTGAACAAGTAAAAATGTGACTCCTGAAGAAACTTGTCTGTACCTCTAGACAGACCCATAACTAAAAACTCCACAGTTCTACTAGAATCCTTCCTTTCTTCATTCCTTTCCTCATATTTAGTTGGAAGCCAAGCTACATGAGTCTACTTCTAAAATGGCTCTTAAAATGTTACGCTCCTTTTCATTCCCGTATCTAAGACCCTGGGAAATGTCATTGTCATCTCTTACCTGGATGTCAGATGCCTGCTAACAGGGTTTCTGAGCAAATCTTCCTTTACCCAATCTCTCCTTATAACTGCCACTCTACTTATTAATAATCATCTGTGACTCTCTCTTAGTTACAGAATTATTCCAAATCCCATAGCATGGCAAATAAGGCCTTTCACCATCAAGCCCTGATCTATTTTACCAGCCTCATGTCTTGCTTCTTTGTTTCTGAACAGTAATGCTTCAGTCCATCTGGATTTAGGTACAGTTAAGAGACTTGAAATTCTGAGATTTCCCCCTATTTGTAAGGTAGCAAGTTGACTTGCAATAATTTCATGAGTTTTGTCAAAACACAAGATATTCTTGGATCAGAGACACAGGGCTTTATTACTCACAGCAACAGTAGTAGCTAAAATATCAGTATTTTTTTTGCCTTGATTCCTAAAGCCCTAATTCCTACATAGTGACTCAAAGCTTTTGCTCTGGAGGGAATTAATAATCTTCATTTTATTGGGTAATAAGTATGCCTGTCTTTTGATCTGGAGAGAGACACTATCTCTACCTCATTTCCCTGTAAGGCTAAGGGGAATGGTGATCAAATCATGGTCGTAGCAGTCTTGTGAGGAATGGTAGACCTAGCAGTCAGCTAAACATAAGACTTGCAACAGTTTGGGAGAACTGTATCGGGGTTTTTGTTCATGAGGAAGCCACCAGAGTGGCTGACAAACCACAAATCTTAAGGTTGCTGTGTCTCCACTAAGGTTCTCATTCATTTTCCTTCTTCTCATTCTCACTCAAATGCTCCTCCTCCACAGCAGTGAAATCAGTCTGTCCCATACCCATAGCTATAATGTCATATTTTTTTCTCAATTATCTCCTATTTACATCCTAATCTTTCACCTGGAAACATCAAATAGAAGAGGGATAAGTGCATTTTTATAAAATTTACAGGGACACATTATGCCACCCGCTTTGGCCTACGTGGGCCATATTACTGGGGACTTGGTGAGCAGCATGCTTAAATGAGTATTCATTTTCTTATAATCTGGGATTACAATAATCTAATAAGAGAATCTAGGTGACTGAACCACAATTACATTTGAATCCTCTCTTTACCAGGCAGATTCCCAGAGATCAGAGCAACTAGTATATGTGGGGTTACTGTTAGGGGAAAGATGTATCATGTCAGGAATGGTCACGGCAGAATGCCAGATTTTCAAAATAGATCCACATAATGCCCCAGCTTTTATGACCTGCTCATTGCTCATGAAGCAGGTAAGAAGAAACCATCTCTTTCTGAGACAATCAACTTCAGTGACTAAACTGACTTGCTAACACTGTGGACCAGGAGGAGGAAGGGAGGTAGAGTCACAAATATTTTTGACTTGACATTTAAGGAAGCCTTTGCAGTGCTCAATAAAATCAGATCCTGTGTATGCATGGAAGGTCTGTTGAATATTTGCAATATAAACCCACTGTTGAGTGGCTTTTTCAATAAAAGGTAAAGCATTATCAAAATGTAAACTGTTCGAGAAGCCAATATACAACACAGATCATTTCAAGGACCATAATGGTAGAGCCAGAATCAACTGATCTGACTAGCACAACACCTTACCAAAAAAGTGTCAACAATGGTGAGGGCACCACTAATAGCTCCGAGAGGGAGATCAGTGTTCTTACAGAGTTAATCTGCTAGGGGTGAGAGGAAGCAATGCCCCTTGTAATGTGTCTTCTTCCCCTGTGTGACAAATGGATCAAATTTGGCAGAAACCACAGTCTGGCGTTCAGTAGAAGCATCTATGTCTGAACATAGTCTTTTATTCTGTGCTTGGTCTACGACCGTGGATATTTCCATTTTCATTAAGATGAAGGATCCATTGTAATCATGGTAATCTAGGTGGTTTGGGGTCTAATAGCAGCTTGATTCCATTCGGTCTCATTAAGGAACTGTAGCTACTATAGGCATCTACATGAGTGACCCAAACAGTCTGATCAAAAGTCACAATTTATTTCCACAGTTTACAACCTCAAAAAGGAGTGTCTTTAATCTGATAATCTATAGTTTTCCACATGGCAGACCAAACATTGGCAACAGCCTAAGAGTTAGTAAAAAATATAACAAGATTCATCAAGGGGAGTAGCAAATGAGAACAGCTTTGCCTTACTCCCACTGAGCAGAACTACCAAGTCTATTTTGGTCCTAGACTAGCTGCTGCTGAGTTGAACAGCCACATCAGCTCAATGGACAACAAGATTCAGTTCAGCTGAACTATTGGTGAACCAGGCCCAGAAATTTATGGTGATTCAGGTGGCAGAGTGCAGAAGTTTCTTCCAAAGGGAAATCTGCCACTGTTTCATATAAAGCTGAGACGCTGGGGCCAGACTGCCCTATTCTTGGCTACACCACTTCCATTTGACAAGGAAGGCCCATTGGATCTTTCCTGTCTTGTTAGTCATTGAAGCTAAGCTGACCCACCCTAAAATGGTAATATCAGACCAGAGAGTTACAAGACCTCCTTGGGTCAGGTGTTCTGTTTCAGTAGGAACCTAGCAGTAAGTAATATCTGATTTTCAACAAGATGGGCCTGCTAGTCATGTCAGGAAGGTTGCCACCCCTTGCCAGAGGCTCCCATTGGCCAAATCATCAGTCACAGAGATCTAAAGCTCAAAGAGGTCACGAGATCTATGGGGCCCCAAAGATAACAGTACTTTCCTACATGAAGCTCTTCTTTTTTATTTTTTTTATTTTTTTTTATTTTTTAAAGATTTTATTTATTTATTTGAGACAGAGAGAGAGAGAGCGCAAGAGGGGGTAGGGTTAGAGGGATAAACAGACTCCCCGCCGAGCAGGGAGCCCAATGTGGGACTCAATCCTGGGACTCCGGGATCATGACCTGAGCCGAAGGCAGTCGCTTAACCAACTGAGCCACCCAGGCGCCCACAGCTCTTCTTAATCAGAAGAATCCCATGGCCACTTTTGGGATGGAGAGGCACAAGCAAATAATATCTCAATTACTACTCTACATTCTGATGTAGAACAACAAAAGCATTGAGTTGGCCCAAATGGCCATGCCCATATGTCATGCTTCCCTTCACTTCTCTGAAACCTGCCTAAATCCCATTAGCTTGTGAGACATACAATGGAAAACTTTTACCTACCATCTACTATTTTCCAAAAACACAACCTGGCTTTATGCTCTGGGCTACTGTTCATGTGATTCCCTCTGCCTGATATGTCCTTCTCATCTCTTCCATCTGGCAAGTTTTGTTCCTTTTAGAGCCCATCTCAGGGGCAGCATTCTCTGTGAAGGCTTTGCTAACTACATCCATTGGGCTGTGCATACTGCTGGCCCTTCAGGTTTCCCATGGCCCATTTCTGTTATGGTAAGAATCACACTGTGCTATAATTATTTGTTTACAATACTAGCTAGCCCGTAAGGTTTTCAGGGCAGGGGCCATGTCTTGCTCATTTTTCTATCCTTGCTGTCTGGTGTCTGTTTGTGTACCGAGCACCCTTCTGAGTGGCGGGATGAGTATCAAAAATCAGCTCCTACTGGAGTAGCGCCAGATCTACTCTTCACTTTTTGATATCAAACAGAAATAGGTCTTAATTCTGTCCTGTTACCAGAATGAAATATATTTTCCTATCAAAGCAGAGTACAATAAAATAATAATGTTAGGAAAGCAAACTTATGGTTCATAGATTAGATTGCTGATATGATACTGAAAGTAACAGGATTCAAGTCAGTTTGTCTAACATCAAACCTGCTGCAAACCTCATTTGGCTAGAATTAGTTCCGATAGACAAATTAAAAATAGCAATACTAGAGTTTTTGGGAAGGTGGCAAAGTAGGAGGATCCTGAGCTCACTTCATCCCACGGACACAACAAGAGAACAGCTACATCTATGCAACTAACTCTGAAGATGCAGCCTGAAGATGCAGAACAGACCTTCCACAGCTAATCACAGAGGAAGGCCACATTGAAAAGGGTAGGAGAACAGAGACGTGGTTAGGAACCAAACCCTGATGAGACTAAACATAAGCAGGAGGGACATCACAAGCAAAGAGAAGTAAGAGGATCCAGAAGTAAGAGGATAGGCACTCCTGGCACTGGGGGCCCACAATAGGAAGATGAGTCCCCCTATTTTCTGGCTTTGAAAACCAGAGGGGCTTAACTCTGGGAGATTTAAAAACGAGGGGTTTAACCCTAGGAGAGCTGGAGATTGATAGGAGTCTCTGCCCTTAAACCACCCCCCAAATAACTCACCCACTTTGGCAGGTGTGCCTCCAAAGCAGCTCCTGCCCTGCTATACTGAGCAGGCCGCCCAGGCCAGGAATGGCACCACCCCAAAGTGACTCCTACCCCTGAGAAGAGGGGGGATAATCCCATATACCAGCACACCCACAATTCCTGCAGCTGGGCCTCTTAGCTGGTTGTGCAGGAAGCAAGCCCTGCCCTTTGGGGCACCTGCAGCTATGGTAAAGAGGGTAATTGCAGATAGCTAGGCTGACTTCCAGCCCCACCCACCAATGAGTCAGCAGGGGCTGCAAACAGCCTCTCAACAGCATGGGGAACAAACCTTGTCTAGTACACCCACAGCAGGCAAAGCAGGTCATTGCGGCCATCTGGACTGAAGGCAATCATGGTTCAGTCACAACAGGAGGGCACATTGTACTATAGACACCACAGTATGTCTTCTACACAAGGCCACTACTTCAAGACAAAGAGATACAACTGACCTACCTAATACATAGAAACAAACATGAGAGTTAGACAAAATGAGGAGACAGAGGAATATGTCCCAAATGAAAGAACAAGACAAAATCACAGTAAAAGAGCTATATAAAATGGAGAAAAGCAGTATACCTGATAAATAATTCAGAGTAATGGTCTTAAAGATACTCACTGGACTTGAGAAAAGAGTGAATAAACTCAGTGAGAACTTAACAAAGAGATAGAAAATATAAAAAATAATGAGTCAGAGCTGAAGAATTCTATAACTGAAATAAATAGTGTTCTACATGGAATCAACAGCAGATTAGAGGATGCAGAAGAAAAGATCAGTGATCTAGAAAACAGGGTAATGGACAGCAACCACACCGAACAGCAAAAATAAAAAAAAATTTAAAAAAATTAGAATATGTTAAGAGAATTCTGTGACATCATCAAACTTAATAACATTTGCATTATAGAGATCCCAGAAGGAGAAGCGAGAGAAAGAAGGGGGTAGAAAACTTATTTAAAGAAATAATAGCTGGATCATTCTTCAGCATAAATCACCTATTAGGCCACAAAACAAATCTCAATAAATTTAAGACAACTGAAATATCAAACATCTGTCTTGACCACAATGGTATGAAACTAGAAAACAATTATAAGGAAAACTAGAAAAACACAAACACATGGAGTCTAAACAACATGATACTAAACAACAAATGGGTCAACAAAGAAATAGAAAACACATGGAGACAAATGAAAATGAAAACAATGGTCAAACATCTTTGGGGCATGGCAAAAGCAGTTTTAAGGGGAAAGTTTATAGCAATACAGGCTTACTTCAAAGCACAGTGATAATCTCAAATACATAACCTAACCTTACACCCAGAGGAGCTAGAAAAAGAACAACAAAGTCCAAAGCTAATAAAATGAAGAAAATAAAGATGAGAGTGAAATAAATGAAATAGAAACTAAAAAAAGAAAAGATCAACGAAACAGAAAGCTAGTTCTTTGAAAAAATAAATAAAATTGATAAAGCTTTAGCCAGACTTATCAAGAAAAAGAGGGGGCTCAAATAAATAAAATCAGAAATGAAGGCAGAGAAATAACAACCAACACTATACAAATAAAAAGAATTATGAGAATATTATGAAAAATTATATGCCAACAAATTATACAACCTAGAAGAAATGGATAAATCTCTAGAAATATACAATCTTCCAGGACTGAGTCAGGAAGAAGTAGAAAATTTGAACAGACTGATTAATAATAATGTAATTAAAACAGTAATCCAAAGACTCTCAACAAATAAGAGTCTAAGACCAGATGGTTTCACAGGTAAATTCTACCTAACTTTTAAAGAAGAGTTAACCTCTATTTGTCTCACACTTTTCCAAAAAATAGAAGAGGAAGGAAAACTTCCAAATTCATCCTACAAGGACAGGATTACCCTGGTACCAAAATATGACAAAGACACGAAGGAGGAGGAGGAGGAGGGGAAGGAGGAGGAGGAGGAAGAAAGAAGAAAGAAGAAGAAGAAAAGAAAACTACAGGCCAGTATCTCTGATTTATAAAAATCATCAACAAAACTGAATTCAACAATACATTAAAAGGATCATTTCTCACAGTCAAGTGGGATTTATTCAAAGAATGCAAGGGTAGTTCATCACATTGACAAGAGGAAGGATAAAAGTCATATGATCATTTGAATAAATGCAGAAAAAGCATGTGAAAAAGTACAGCATCAATTCATGATAAAAACTATCAACAAAGTGGGTTTATAGGAAACATACCTTAATATAATAAAAGTCATATATGAAAAACCCATAGCTAACATCATACTAAATGGTGAAAAATTGAAATCTTTTTTTTTAAGATCAGGAACAAAACAAGGATGTCCATTCTCACTACTTTTATTTAACACAATACTGGAAGTCCTAGTCTCAGCAGTCATGCAAGAAAAAGAAATAAAAAGTATCCAAATTGGTAAGGAAGAAGTAAAAGCATCACTATTTGCAGATAATATAATACTATATATAGAAAACCCTAAAGACTCTGCCAAAAAACTATTAGAACTGATAAATGGATTCAATAAAATTGCAGGACACAAAATTAACATACAGAAATCTGTTGCACTTCTATACAATTGCACCCAAAAGAATAAAATACCTAGAAATAAATTTAATCAAGGAGCTGACAGACCTATACTCTGAAAACTATAAGACATTGAAGAAAAAAACTGAAGACGACACAAACAAATGGAAAGATAAGCCATGTTCATGGTTAGAAGAATTGAAATCATTAAAATGTCCATACTACCCAGAGCAATCTAAGGGGTCAATACAATCCCTATCAACACACCAATAATATTTTTCACAGAACTAGAACAAATAATCCTAAAATTTGTACGGAACCACAAAAGACCTCAAATAGTCAAAACAGTCTTTAGAAAGAACAAAAGTGAAGATAACCACAATTCCAGATTTCAAGATATAACCCTGATGGTTAGAATAATCAAAACAGTATGGTACTGGCACAAAACATAGACACATAGATCAATGAAACAGGATAGAGGGCCCAGAAATAAACCAACATCTATAGTGTCAAATAATCTATGACAAAGGGGACAAGAATATACAATGGGGAAAGACCGTCTTTTCAACAAATGGTATTGGGAAAACTGGACAGCTACATGCAAAAGGATGAAATGGACCACTTTCTTATACCATACATGAAAATAAACTCAAAATGGACTAAACACTTAAATATAAGACCTGAAACCATAAAACTTCTAAAAGAAAACACAGGAAATAATCACTTGGGCATCAGCCTTAGCAACATATTTATGGATATGTCTCCACAGTCAAGGGGAAAAAAAGGCACAAATAAACTCTTGGGACTACAACAAAATAAAAACTTTTTGCACAACAAAGGAAACCATCAGCAAAACAAAAAGGCAAAAGGCAACATACTGAATGGAAGAAGGTATTTGCAATATATCCAATAAGAGGTTAATATACAAAACATATAAAGAACTTAATACAACTCAACACCAAAAAAAAAAAAAATCTGATTTTTAAAAGTAGGTGGAGGACCTGAATAGACATTGTCCCAAAAAAGACATACAGATGGCCAACAGACACATGAAAAGACACTCAGTATCACTAAACATCAGGGAAATGAAAATCAAAACCACAATGAGATAGCACCTCACACCATAGGTGTGAATGGCTAGTATCAAAAAGACAAGAAATAACGAGTGTTGGCAAGGATGCTACAAAAAGGAAACCCTTGTGCACTGTTGGTAGGAATGTAAATTGATGTAGCCACACTGGAAAACAATTCCTCAAAAATTAAAAAAAAAATAGATATATCACATTATTCAGTAATTCCACTACTGGGTATTTACCCAAAGGAAAAAAACACTAATTCAAAAAGATAAATGCACCTCTGTGTTTATTGCAGTATTATTTACAATAGTCAAGATATGGAAGCAACGCAAGTGTCCACCATAGATGAATCAATAACAAAGATGTGGTATATACATGCAATGGAATATTAGTCAGCTGTAAAATGAATGAGTTTTTGCCATTTGTGACAACATTAATGGACCCAGGGGGTGGTATGCTAAGTGAAATAAGTCAGGCAGAAAAAGACAAATACCATATGATTTCACTTAACATGTGGAATCTAAAAAACAAAACAAACAAATAAAAAACAGACTCTTAAATATAGAGAACAATCAGGTGGTTGCCAGAGGGGAGGCAGGTTGGGGGTAGGGCAAAATAAATAAAGGGGATTAAACGGTACAAGTTTCCAGTTATAAAATAAATAACTCACTGAGATGAAAAGTACAGCACAAGGAATATGGTTAATACTATTTTAATAATTTTGTACAGTGACAGATGATGACTATACTTATTGTGGTAACTTACAGAATTATCAAATCAATACGCTGCACATCTGAAACTAATATAATGTATGTCAATTACATCTCAATAAAAAGTTTCTTTAAAAATATTATATAAGCACTCATTGAGCATTTATAAGGTTATAAGCAAAATACAAGTGGGATCAACTGAGATAAATGTAGGGCAGACTGAGTTTGTTTCCTGATTCTATTAACTATGAGCTGGGTCAAATTATCTCACTTTTCTCTTTGTTTTTTCCTCTGATTAGGGTAAATAGTAATAGCATCTATCTCAGAAGATAGTCATGAAGAAATAGATAAGCACATGTAAGGAGCATAGAATAATGCCTGGTAACAATATGTCCCCAATAAACTACACAGTGAGTGACTGAGTCATGATGGGGATCCAAGAAAAATGGGCACTAAATATGTAAAATTTGCATTAATGGGTATTAGTACCCCTTATATAGCATTTTGTGTTTTTAATGTCTATTATTTTATTTGATGCTTAAACACAACTGTGAGATGAGTAGTACAGGTAGCATTCCTTTACCTTATTCGATGGTCAGAAAACAAAGTCTCAAAAATGGTGACCTGGACATTGTCACATGGCTTATTATTAACAAGTCAAGATTTTTAGCTAGATCTTATCATGCCATTGTCCATACCCACTGCACGTGACCACACTGTCTTTATTTTGCCTCAGCCAGAATAATGCTCAATGATTCTATTCACTATGGGTGTATCATCTTCTAACAATTTCTGAGACTTTTTTTTTTCTGAGACTTTAAATAGAAATGAATTATCAACAACCATTTCAATGTGTATGAGTATTTTCCCCAGATTTTTCAGCTCAATTTAAAATATACAACCAATTACAAATTATCGCAGTTAAATTTGTAAGATGCATTGAATTTTAGTGGCACCAGATCCTTTTGGAAATAGGAGACTTGTAAATAGTAACTGTAAAAATAAATTGTTTTACCAGTATCTTCTTACTGGGGGGTTTACAATGTTTTCCTGGTCTTGCTCAATGTGTGGCTCAGTCAACCTATAGTATTCTTTTGTCTGTGTTTTGACATTTTCTTCTAAAGTGCCCCACGCTGTCTTTGTTGCTCAGTCTTTGCTGCTGCTTCTTCTGGGAATAGTTTAGTCTGTGTTGCTTTGCATGTTTCAGAGGTTTACAGGTTCCTTTAGCAGTAACTCAGTGTTCGCTTGTTGTCCCTATTATTACTAGGGTACATGGACCTTATTGCAAAAGCCTATACACTCATGTTTCACCATGTCTAATGTCTTTTTTTTTTTTTTTGCACTTAAAATTTTTTCTGCTTTTTTCAAACAGGATCCCATAGTAGATACTTCACACATTTAACTACCTTGGCTTTCTCATAGCCAAATACCCATTTGGTATTTACACAGGCTCCAATGGGCAGACATAACCTTCTTTTACTGATTGTACAGGCTGGGAAGAATTCCCGCCCACCCTCCCCTCAGGAAATCCTCTGATTTGTAGCTGGAAAGAACTGCTGTCGAGCAGAATCCCCAGAAAGTCAGGTACCCTCAAGAACCAGCAATACTCTGCCTGCTGGATACTTCTCATTCCTTCATTTTGTAAGTATACTTTGGCTAAAATTAAAAAAGGCTACACATCAAAAGTTTGTAGCAATATGCCTAATTTCCTCTCTGTTCAACTCTATCATGCATTAGTTGTGGTTTAAAAATATATAAAAATTCAAATAAATTCATTTTTAAAAATTTCTTCTAAGAGGCAAGACAGGACAAAGTGAGAAATGTCACAAATAAAACACTTCTATTTGTTATTGTCATAAATATGCAATATGTTGTTATTCAATAGTAGGAATATATTTGTGAAATACAGTGAGGGTCACTCTCGTGTTAAGTAGAGAATAAAGATAACTTGAATGACCTCGCTAGGGTCCTCTTCCAGCTGTCTCCACTTTATTAAGGGAAGGGGAAAGGGAAAATGTATAACTGGAGAAGAGAGTCTGGAAAATTTGCAACTTCTCAGAGATTACTGTAATTGAGATTAAACAGTAGATTTATTTTATTTGGCCTGCATGCATTCTTTTTTTCCATTTAGGCTTATCTTCAAAGGATTATTTTAATAGTTGTGAAAGTTCAAACTCTCATACCTTAAATAAAACATTGAAATTACTGGTTGGTACACAATGGCTTTATGGAAAACTAATCTAACCAAATATTGGCACTGAGTGCAGAAATTTCTATCATCTTGAACAACATACAAGAGGGTCTAGGAGGGGTAGGGCAGGAAAAGGTGGAACTCGGACACCAACAGTTACAGAAAAATATCTCTTTCTGATTTCCACAAAGGGTGGCAATCATCTGTTTCTTCAGACATGCTCCTGGGGCTTCCCTGTGTGAGGGCTTGAATTCCACTAACCCCCTTTGTCATTACTAAGCCCTAAATACACTACAGAGTTAACTTTTCTTTTCTTTTTTTTCCCCTTCTTTTTACTTTTCTCTTTCTTTTCTTTTCTTGTTTTCTTTCTTTCCTTTCCTTTCTTTCTTCTGTTTTTAAATCATATCCTTATCATTTCAAAGGTCAAGGCCATTTCCTATTAGAATGAGGGAATGGTTGGGACAATGATGCCACATTCCACAATATCCCTTTGCACAATATCTCTTTGCATGATATTTCCAAATGATACAAGACTCACAAGAAAACCAAGTTAAAAACACACCTCTTTGTGTCAGATGGGATGTCATCTAGTGTCACCTGTCATGTCTTCTTGTCCAGAGTAGACCATAAAACCTAGGTGAAAAGGTTTTCCAGTTATCATACTATTCCCAGAGCCACTGATAAAGATATTGGGAAATATTCTCCAGGAGTTCACTGGCTGTATGATTTATCAGCGAAAGGGTATTTCCTATGACTCCCTTTTTACCACATCACACCAGATGGCTTGCACGCTGAAAACACTCAAGTCAAGAATAGCTAATCTCCTTGCCCCTGAGAGCTCACAGGGCTTTAAATATTTTTTTTTAAGTTCCATTAGCCAAAGAAGAGAAAAAAAAACATTTTTTTTTTTTATTTTAAGTTCCATTAGCCAATATATAGTACATTAGGTTTTGATGTAATGTTCAGTGTTTAAACATTTTGAATGTTTGCTTACATTTAAAAATAGTGATTTTCTACATGCAAAAGCTAAATTTGTGTCCTTTCCTCAAAGTCTGGCACCCTGGGGCCTGTGAATCCCATGCCCCTACAAAAGATGGAGCTGGGCGATATGTCTCTTTATAGGGGACATTTCCTCATCCATTCAAAGGAAGCCAGCTCATCTTGAACATGTATTTACATGTCTTGACATGGGCATTTGAGTTTGACACAATTAAAGGTCATTACCTTATGCCATTAACCATGTTTGAAGAAATTTTTTATTGAAAAAGAATATACATAAATCATGCACATATCTGTGTATACCTCACTGAATTTTTACAAACTAAACATACCCACGTAATCAGCATCAAGATTAAGAGGCAATGTTATGAGCACCCAGAGACTCATGAGTGCCCCTTCCAGTGACCACTCATCCCCAAATAACACTGATTTTGACCACACTTCTAGAATGTTTGCTAAGTGTTTGAATATATTTTGTCTCGTATGATCCTTACAATACTGGGAGGTAGGTGGGGCTGGGTAGTTACTCAAAGAATACAACTTCATTTATTCAATGCCTTTTTTGTTGCCTTCATCATGGCATTCCATAATTTGGGCAGTATATTCTGTGAATAACCTGGATAAAATCCACCTGAAAATCCTCCAATCCTACTGAAATAACTAAACTTGAGATGTTATATAACAGATAATAAAACCCGACCCACTGAAAGCGCCTGTTATTTCAAGCAGTGGGAGACTCCAGTGCAGTGGAACTCTTTCCCCTCCAGCCTTTATTCATGTTGCTTGTTTTGAGGGCGCCTGGGTGGTGCTCTGATTAGAAGTGAAGAATACAGTTGTTAGAACATTTGCTGCAGCTGTATGCTCCGCTTTCAAAGTTCCTATGTTACTGGGATATTGCAATGGCTCTGAAAATACATAAAGCATTATTGTTATGCTTAGCATGAGCCCTGTAATGCTTCCATTTGGGGAATTTATTTTGATGGAAATAGCTCATTAGACCAGAAAATGCCTGTTTTGTTTTCATTTCATTTAAAAAAAAAATATCTGTGCATGTTTGCATAGCAGGTAGAGTTAAAAACCCAGTGTAGCAAGACTTCAGCTATTTTTTTCTTCCCTTTCAAAAACAAGAACAGAAAAGGGACTTTATATATAATATGCCCCAATTTACTTGAAAATAATGAATGCATACAATTTTGCATCCTCAAGTATTAATTATAGAGGAATTTATAGTAATTTATAATGCATTAGAAGATTATTTTTTTAAGAGAACTTGGCCAGAGCCAATGGTAACTTTAGCTCTCATTTATAATAATGGAATAACTGCATTGAAACTTGACTTTTTATTCTAATCATATAATTGAAAAATAACATTTAACATACCCCCAAACATGATGAACTCATTAAAAAGCTTTTTATTTGTTATTTTACAATAGTTAAAATAATTAGCTTGTTTTAAACAAAATTTTCGCCGTTATTTTCCTTAGTTCTTCACAGACTAACAAATACTAGTGGAGTTGTTTCTTCAATTATGTCACCGTATATGTCCAAATAAACTGCAAATATATTGAATTATAGTGCCCTGGTGGTTCTGTTTAAGAAACTTTCTATAACTGCCAACTTGCATGGTATTGTGTCTCTAGAATTCATAGGCATTTTTTTTCTTTTATGTAAAAGAAAATCAAGATTTTCTAAGGTTGGTATAAGGAGGTTGAATCAGTCGTAGAATAAGGGGCAGGTGGATTTTTATGGTCTTCTTTTTGGGGATTTTACTGTATTTTCCCCTACTGTACTTGTAACTCTAACCCTGATCCCAATTTTATTCTGAGAAGTGGGTTTAGTGCTTTTCTGGTTATTCCATTTTGACCCGACTATGAAGGTGTAGTCTTTACCTTCATAATCTGCAGTGCAGCTTAAGTAAGGCACTCAGACAGGATTCTAGCTCTTTCAAATGGAAATACATGAGGGAAGTAGATAAACTACACTATTTGGCTTATGAGGCAGACCTTAATTTCAGCTAGAATTTTACTATCAGGACAGGCTAGCTCTTTTCTGGGTCCTCAGAGGCCTGTTCTTAACAGAAGCCATATCTGACCACTGCCCCTTGGAAACACCTTCAAAAACATCTAGAAGTCTCAAAGTTAATAGGAAGATGGAGAGGCAGAAATAGAGTTGGCTCTTTTTTTCTTTCACATTCCTTATCCAAAGACAAGAAATCACTCTTCTGTGAGTGATTGGTCCACAGACCTTAGGAGAGACCTCATCTGCCCACAGAAGCAGGCCCTGGCTTAAAGCCTCCACAGGAGAGTCTGCGGTTTAACAATACAATAACATCACCCCTCCCCTTAGGGTTACCATAAAAGGTCCACTTATGCAGAAAAGGGTGCTTGCTTTGTGTTTTTTAACCCATGAGAGAAAGCCCTTCATTTCTATCCCACAGTGAGGTACCCAAATTCCCTGCAATCCTCTGGCAGAGAAGGGACAGATTTAGCCTTAATGGGGGGGGGGGGGGAAATCCTTCTTGGGTGGGGGGTGGGGCCTCCACAAAAGGCTGATCAGCAAAAATCTTGACAAAATATTTGTATAGCTAAGCAACATAGTTATCTCTGGTCCATTCCAGATCATGGTGGTTGATACTTCCTACCACCTTTCTCCTCTGAGGCCTTACCATCTGTTGAGTGTGCTTCCTCCAATCTCTGCCCCATGGTAGATAGGGGTTTGATGTAGACCAGGTTTCTACCAGCTCTGTGTGTGTCTTGGGCAGGGTGGGGGTGGGGGGGTGGTGACTGGTGGGGGGGAAGGTGAATTCTGTGTCCTTAGATAAAGGTAACATGCATGAATCAATTAGGTCTCTTTTTATTGCAATTTACAGACATCTAATTTGACCAGATTAAGAGAGAGGAAATTCATTGGTTTATGTAGCTGGGAAGACTACTGGGGTAGTTAGCTCTTTCAAAGAATATTCAATAAGGTCTGGAACCAGAGATCTAATGCTATTTGCTCTAACCTTATTTCTGTTAGTCTCTCAATTCTACTGCTTTCTGATTGGTTGCATTCTATATATAGCCTCTTTCAGCTCTGCTGGAGAAAAAGTATTTCCCTCAGCATCCTTTCACAGATTCTAAGACAGGACTGTTGGTTTTGCTTCTGTCATGGGCTCCTGTCTTGTAGCAATCGCTTTTGGAGTTCAGCCCAAAGACACAGAGTAGGGTCTGGGACCAGAAGCAGAGGGGTGGGTTGAGAAATTTTGCTGGCTAACAAAAACAAGCAAACAAATAAAAACAATATCTCCAGCAGTTCTCTCTGCAGAGTGTGCATGCATCCTGTTCCATCTCTCTCCGTCAGTGAGGGCTGAAGCCTGTTTCTTCCTGAGTTTACCCAAGTGCAAACACAATTACCATGAATATATTCTCCCATGAAGAATGTGTATTCCTGCTAATCACATGGAGCCATTGCTCTGGCGCCATTCCTTTTGAAATGATATCTCTGGTATCGTTTACTGAAAGTACATTTGTCTTATTGTTGGACTTAGCCATTTTGAAGGGCCTCCCTTTAGCTAAAGATGCTTCTGTCTGTGCAACAGTGAGTGGATGCGTCTTTTATCAGTATTTTCTTTCAGAACCTCAAGTTTCTCTCCTGATGATGGTGGTATATGTATATTTCAGTTTTCCTTATTACAGTTCCAAATGGACAACTGAAAATGTGCCCTTTTTTGAGGAAATAAAGAGAAAATTTGGTTTCAAGATGTGTCTTTCAGAAAAATTCACAAAGAATGACATGGAGTGTCTTTTCAGAAAGCAAAACAAAAATTCACTAGAATGCCAACTAAATATTTCTCTAACCTGAATATTAATTTCCCCCTCAATCCTCCCTCAGTACTTCAACCTCAGAAATTAATTGCTTAAAATAGTTTGGCAACATAATAGAAGCAAAGCACAAGCATGAAAATGGACAATAGACTGGCTATTTAGATTGGGGAGAAATGAAAGGATAGTTTATTTTGACCTCTTAGTAATTGCTAAAAATAGTAATGACTCATTTGATGGTGGACATTAGTATGGAATAAGAAAGTGGCCCAAATGCAGAGAGTAACCATGCCATGATCCAGCTCACCCATGCGGCACAGTTTATGGTACTTTGTCAGTTAATCTGGGGAAAAGGGATCTACAGGTGGGATACTTTCCCAGGAAGGTCAAGTATTCAGGCACAAGGGAGAGAACTTTCTTCCCAAAACTTGTTGCTGATAACCAAAGGAAACAGATATACTTCTTGCTTCTTTTGTGACAGAGAGCTATCACTATGGGCATGTATTATTTTTATTAAATCTCATTCTTCTTGAGGCCATTGATTATTCCTTTTGTGAGAAGAAACATCCACTAATTTCAAACATTACCTTAGAAAGGAAACAGACAACTTACATAAAATAAATCACAGAAAGCCGATGAACTGAGAACTCTTTTGCTGAAAGCCAATTTGCCAAATGACCAATTTGCCTAAAGCTAATTTGCTAAAAATCAATTTACTGGATGACCTAGTCTCCAAATTATTGAGGATAGAACCAAATTTTGGTTCCACCACTGCTCCTACTTCTGCCGCTGCTCTTTGTTGTCATGTTTGCCCCGGTTGGGTCTTTGCCTTTGGTGGCAAAACAGCTACGAAAACTATGCAAATGCCTGTTTCAAGGTATTTATCAGACAGTCCTTAGAGGCTATGTCATCTGTTTTAGAGAAAAGGAAACTGAGGTTTACTAAAGTTAATTGACTTGCTTATTTCAGTCAGTTAAGTTTCCATACGCATTACGTACACAGATTTCTCTGGGTCCGAGGCATCCACTCGCTCTTAACCATCATTGACCGTTATATTGTTATTCACTCATTTTTAGAGTATTTCATCCTGCGACCATACCTAGGAAGAACCAGGGCAAAACAAGTTCATAATGACCAGGATCTTTTAGGAAAAGAAAGGAAATACCAGCATATTAACCAATGCTCTGTGAGGGAGTGGCATATTTGGATTGATTAAATATTCTGTTCAAAATAATTATGTGTACTCCACCTTGGAGATAAATACAACATAGAAATACACAACTCTACATCTATATGGAAAGAATGGAACTTTATTGTTTATTTTAGGTTGATTTAAAAAATATCGCTGAGCTTGGAGTCACTGTTCTGATCAAGAGGAAGCCAGATTCAGAGTTCATACTTGGAACAAAGATCCAACAAATATTTAAAATCCTGAGAGTACAAAGTTATAAATTCATTTGATAAATGGTATCAGCTGTCAAAAAATGTTACCAATCAGTAACAACTTACTCGTTGTTACTTATTAGTGTTATCAGGAACTTTTGAGAACCGTCCTGGCAACTGGGATGGGGAGGGTAATCTTACTTTGGAATAGTAGCTCATTGACGGAGTCACATCTTCCAACAGGTAAAGGATGCTGTCCCTGCCCACAGAGTAAGAGCCTAAGGTACAATTCAATAACCTGTGGTCAACAGTGAAACTGAAGCTGAGATGTTACAGAGGTGATGTACTGAGGCATTCATGAGCCCAGGCAAATTCATGTCATTTTTTCCCGGGAACTATGGTACAGAAGAAACAATCCGTTCATATCACCAGATATAATGCCTGCTCTTTTGCAAGGGAGGATATTTTTCTGACTAAGTGGTTATTGGCTCTTTAGAAAAAAGAGGATTTTTAAAACCTCTCCTGGAATTTAGGTGGGAAACAGGATCACTGTGCCAAATACGGCACACTGGGATACCTATGAATGAATTAGACAATGGACTCCATCAAGGATAGGGATATATTCAGATTGGCTGGGGGAACCTGGGCTGGATCCAGCTCCCCTGTTGCCTCGGCTGAGAGTCTTTGTGTGGGGCACAACCTGTGTAACCATGTTTTCCTTCCTCATTAAAAACTGTGACCAACAAAAAAACCGTACTATTTACAATCTAGTTTCCAAAAGTCTGTTCCTCGTGTCAAATTCCATATTCTCATCAAATGTTTTATAATTAAGTTCTAATTACTTTCTAATTGCCTATTTGTTTTGTTTCTTATTGATTTTAAAGTAAGTGTATTTTAAAGTAAGTTTTTTGGTATAAAATGGTCCATGCTCATTATATCTATATATGTATCTCTTTATATAAAGTAACACTCCGTGCATATAAAATAACAGTACAGATGTACAAAAATGGACAAAGAAAAAATGAAAGTCTTTCCCCACTCCCAGTCTCATCTTCTGGAAATATCCACTATAGGACTAGGCCTGAGAGGGAGGGTAAATAACTTGCCCGAGCTCTACCCACCAGTAAGCAAGGGTTTGACTCAGGCCCTTCGACTCAGAGTTACTCTCTCAAACTCGACATGCCATTGCTTCTTAACAATTTCAGTGTCTTCATTTTTTTTTTTCCTTTGGATTTTTCTCAGTTATTGCCATAGAAAAACTTCATTTCTCTTACTTTTACCCTCTCTTCCTTTTGCTAGTTGGGAATCCCATATGGCTCCGGTCAAGTCAAGCAAGTACAAGAATAGAGCTAATGAAATATCTTCATTAAATAAAATCGAAGTTTTATCTTTTGTAGCGAGATCGACAGTAACGGGAAGCAACAGCATCAACCTTAAAATATCTTGAATCCTCTTCAGAATCTGTAATGACATCTTCTACTTTCTCTTTCTCTTATAATTAAAATTTTAATTTAATTTACCTTAAGCACTAATGTTCAAGGGAAATTTCTTATTAAATTTTATTGTACCTCTTATTTTCCAAATTTATAGCAACTTCTACCTCACTTTGTATGAATGAACTTGAATACTGCTTCAGACTTCTTTCTAAACTCAAGTACCTCTTTGGAACACATAAAGTACATAAAATACGGAATAGAATCATAAAAGTGGCTCTATTTCTATGTAGTTGATTGATTTATAGAAGGAGCTTCATTGCATTGTAGTCAACATAATATGCACTACTGGATTATATTACACTTATTTAAATGTTTTCTAGTATGCGATCTCTCATCCTTTTAAGTAATTTTTCTTATTGCATTTTGAAATTCTCAAGAGCAGAACCTCTTTCTACTGCATGGCATGTCTGTTTACAATATAGGCTTCACACAGGTTTAATACAGTTTATTAAATTTTGTTATATAATTAGCCATCAGATGTGAAAAGCTTTTCTACAGAGATATTTCTTATAACATGATAAGCTCTTACATTACAGACTTTATTTATGATGGGTATGTAGTAAGTTTTACTAATTTTATCCAAAAGTTTTAGGATGATACATTTTGGGAGGAAGCTGGGGTAAAAGCTTCAGTCCAACTCCTAGCATCTGGTCCCTGAGTCAGATCACCTCCGGCCTTGTTTTCTTGCAGCATTGATTGAGAAGGGTGAGACCCCAGGAATCCTGGTCTGCAGAGTTGTGGCTCCTCCTTTGAGAGAGGATGCACCCTATGAACGGAGAGTTTATTTTTTCACATGTAGCTAAAAAGTAGGGAATGTTATTCACTAACTATAATGATTACTATGCTGTTTTAAGATTAAATGTGGACCTAGCTCTAATTATAACTTACAACATTTAAGTTCTGAATTTTTAAGAGCCACGTGTTTGTCCCCACTGATTTTTCTTTTTCTCTTTTATACAGTTTTATGTATTCCTGCATTTTTAACTTGCAAAAGCAGCATGATACTTAAGATCTTGTATTGTTTCTTTTTTCCTTTTCTTAAGACTGTGTTTTTAAGATCTACCCATGTTTGCTATTTGCATTTCCAGATCATTGCTTCTAATTCTAAGCAAGGCGTAACATTTTATAGTATGCATGCACCATGCTTTACCAATCTATTCTGTTAGTGATCTTATTTGATTCAAACTCTGCCACCACCACTAATGTGACATGTTCTTCTAAATGTCCCCTTAAGCAACTGTGTGAGCGATTCTCCAGGGATATGCCCTGGAGAGGGATTGCCGGATCATCGGTTACACCATTCCAATTTTCACTAAGTACTGCCAGATTGTGCTTCAGAATGACTACTAGTTTTATTTCCACATTTTTGGCTAACTCCTGGTATTGCTCAATTTCTAGATTTTTACAAATCTACTAAATGTGAAGTGGTACTTTAATTTGCATTTTTGCCTAGTAATTAGTCAGACTGAGCATCTTTACAAATCCTTGTTAGTTATTTATGTTCTCATGGAATTTCTCTTCCTGTATTTTGTTCAATTTTTTTTTCCTATCAGGTTTCTTATCTTTTTCTTTTTTTGTGTAAGTTTCTTTTAGAATGTAGATACTAATCCCTCGTTAGTTTTTGTTTTTGAAGGGTCTTCAGCTTTCCTGGTTCTGTCAGCCCTTAGTCTATGGCAACTGATAAACAGAAACCCCAAATTTGGTTTAGTCTTCATCTTGCTGACCTTTTTGAATCTTGATTAAGAAGTGCTTTTTCATTCCAAAGTCACAAAGATGTTCACCTGCAATTTCTTTTACTGGCCTTACATTTTCTCCGCTAATTTTCACATCATAACAACATAATTTTATTGAACTTCAGTGGACGCTACGGCCTTTCCTCCGGTGAGAGATCTGAACCCCTCCACGATGTAGTAAACCAAATTCAGCATTTGGCCAAAAAGCATACTCTGGAGTAGACCTTTTTTCTTCCGTATTTAACTTGAATTTAGATTTAAAAAACTGAAACGTGAGAAAGATTTTTAAAGATGTCTGTGCTTTCTTCAAACAGGAAGGAAGCAAATTTTGAGAAATGTTCACAGTTGTTGGTCTGATTCGGTGACAATAGGCAGGATGGAGAAGATGCATTCAGACTGACAGCCTCAGAGCAAAGTTGTAAGGTAAGTGTATTTGTTTGGATCACAGCAGTCCCATTAAGGTGCAGGAGTTTAAGCACATGCCCTCTTTGTATGAAAAGCATTATTGTTTTCAAACATTTTCCGTTCCTCCCTAGCCCCCTTTTGTTTTGTGCCTTTCGAATGATAAAACAACTCACATTTCAGAGCTGTTGCAGTGTTAAAGTTGTGGCTTCATAGAAACCCCAAGCATTTTTTTTTTTTTTTTGCTCTACATTTTGATTTTTTTGTGCGTTTGTTGTCTCTTTTGGTTCTTAAGTTAACCTAATTTATAAATTGAGCCCTATCCATTTCCATTTATTTTTTTATTGCCTGAAATTTGTGTCAAAAAACTCAGAGGATACGGCCCCAGAGGAAACAACCTATTTCCCAATTTTAGATGCTAATTCACTACTAAATTTCTTGGATTCTTATATATTTATTTATTTTTGATCCTACATCTCACCTTGGATGTACAGTCTCAACACGGCATTTATTGGGAGGGTTAGCCTATCCCCAGAAGAGAGGTACAGAGGATGCATGGAAAATTTTCACAGCTCCCGTGACCTCTGTCTTCTGGGGAGTTTCTTTCATGTCATTGCCATTCCTGGAATAGCCAGAGACCAGGGAGCAGAGCCCGGGGAGAAGAATAGCGGGCTGATACGGTGACCTCCCAAGCCAGCTGTGCAATCTGCCTCCTTATCTTCCAGAGAACGAGGCCCTGCAGCAGCTGTTCAGTGGAGAGTGCTCAGGACCGCACTGGCGGCCTCTTTACTTGTCTGTTCTTTGATCCCCCCCACTTTTTGTGAGCCCAGATGTGTGCTCAGATGTAAGACAGCTGTTCAAAGGACATCTCAGGATAAAAATCAACTTTTATTCAGTCATTATTATCAATTCTTCAGATATCATTAGTCTAGTAAATATATATGTCATGACTCGAGCAAATCTTCGCTACTAAGCGGAGTATTTTCTCAATGAGGTTACTGTTACCAAAACTTAAAAAAAATAATATCCTGTAATGATTCTTATGCTTAAATATATATTTTTAATAATCCCCCTCCTGCCAGGGCTGGTCCTATACCTACCTTGTATAATTTAAGGGGTGTAGAAAAGCTACTCTGTTCATAAATGTTTCACCAGCTTGTTAGGAAACCTATAGTTTCTCCCGGAGAGGCCTCCTTTAGGTCAGGCGTCCCCAACTAAACTCACATGCAAGGGTTGTCTTACAACATGGTCATCTTATTGCCGCCCTGAAATGGGAAAGCATCTTGCTGCGGACGGAAGATGCAAATGGGCACAGGTCAAATAAGGTTCCTGCCCTGGGGGCCCTTACAGTCTGGAGAGGCAGGGTACACATACTGATGACAAAATAACAGGACAAAGGAGCATCTGTGTAGATCCTTACATCCACTTGGGTAAATCATCACTTCTGTAGAAATCATCACATTCTGGGAGTTCAGAAAGATCTCCAAGGCCTGGTCCTCAGAGAAAGGGTTTTCGGATGACTAGGTGCTGAAGGCTGACACAGATGAAAGGTAGGGCTTGGGTAAAAGAGAGAAGATAAGGAATATTCTAGACCAGGAACAAAAGTTAATAACGTGGAAACAGGCCAGGCCAGGGTGACTGGAATGGGTGAGTTCATATAAGAGGTTCCCAACAGCGAGTATGCTGTTGAAGACAAAAGCTTGCATAACAAGGTCAAATAAGTGGACATTTCTTGTTTTCTATTTTAGATCTAACCTATGAAAAGCCTGATTTTTAAAATGCACATAAAGCAAAGAGAGTCATTGTGTTTATTATTTAAGCCACAGAAAGACTTAACAAAGCTGTGTATAAATGACATCCAGCGCCTCTCCTAAGCAAAACTGTGAACACATCAAATCTGCCCTTGATTCCCTGACATCCTCTTTTCCTAGGAACCTGATTTATTTCTTTGTTTGCTATCCCTTCTACTGGAGATGATCTGTCTAAATGCCTTTGGGATCAGCCCATTTTCTGCCCGTCCATGGGGTTTTTATCAGAAAAATTGGGAGAGAAAGAAACCCACTATGCCTTGTCTCCTGCTGTCCCTAGATTCTCCTAAAATGAAACCCTCTTCTCTGGCTCTGCAATCTTCATCCCAGACCGCTCTGTGCCCCTCCTCGCCTGACTTCTCTTCCACTGCAGCATCCTTCTGAACTTTTCAGGGTGCCGCCCGAATCCTCAGTTACTCCTGGTACCCTCAAACCCTTCCTGTAATGTTTTCTTCCTTCCTGATCTTACTAGAGACCTAGAGGCCTCTTACAGGTACAGTTTCCAAGGCTGCTCATTACACTGAGGTTTCTCGTTCCCTCATACACCACATACCTTAGGGTGGGGTAACACCCTCCTCCCTTCCCAGTTCCCCCTTCGGATCTTTTTTTTTAATCCAAATAAAAACACTTAGTCCTTTGAAGCCCTTTATTTCCTTCTACCAACCTAAAGTCTACCAGCCAGTCAGGTGTTTCGTCCTGATTTACTACTTTCCCTTCTATTCCAGCTCCTTTCGTCATCCTCAATGACTGCTCACATTGATGTTTAACCCAACATTTTAGCTCGTTTTCTTGATGTCTTCCTTCCAGTGGCCTTTATGTCCAGTTTATCTCAGGTACCCAAACCTATGACCACATTCCGGACATTGGAATCATTTGCAATGGTTCCTTCTCTGGAAGAACACATTGAAACACTCTCCCTATGACTGCAACCTAACTGTCCTTCTAACTCTTCATCCAATTACTAATGCTCTTCTCAACCTTTACCTGCTTAGGGATATCCAGTCTTTTCACTGTTCTACTAATTTTCCAGGTATCAGCCCACATGTCCCTTTACTCTCTTTTTACTCTCTTCTCTATGCTGACTGGATGCCATAGTCCTTTCTTTTTTTTAACTACACTGTCATCTAAATCTCTAGAATCTTTAACCTGTTGTCCTTTTGCCTCATCCACCTGATAAAATTCCAAACCTGGGTCAATGCAGCCATGTGCTTTCTTCATAATGGCACATTAATTGGTGAACTGTTGGAAACACACACACACACACACACACACGCACACATAACTTCATGGACCGTTGCCACCCAAATTCATGGTTTCTACCTTCACTTGGTCATCCATCCTGCCACATCTCTTCTGGTGCCCTGATTAGCTCCCCTCTATTTCCTATGATGCTTCCTTCAAATCTTCTCCATTAGCCTCTGACTTCTGTCGCCCCCACCCGCACCTCCACGGTCTCATTTTCGGCAAATGAGCTTGCCTCTAGCCTCACAGGAAAAAAGAAAGAAAAAAAATAAAAGGAATCCTCTTTTTCTTTCCCAAACCAACAAACTTAGCTGCATGAGCAACTATTATTTCCTCTTTATCTCCTGTTGAATCAGAGAAGACACCCCTTCTATTTGAGGATTATCTTACTCATGGTGCTTTGAGTCCCATCCTTTTATATGCTGCTGTTATTCAGATTACTAGTCTCTCCTGTATCCCAGTCTCCAACCTGCTCACCTAGTTCATCACTTCTTCTCTATGCCTCCTCAACCCCACATCCTCTCTAACTGTGGCTCTGTCACTCTGCTTTGCCTCACCAGCAGAATTCTCCAGAGAGTTGCCTCTCCTTGATCTATGCCATATTCACATCCGCATCCACATCCTTGTATCATCTCCCTTTCGCTCTCCTGCCACCTGGTGAATCTGCTCTTTTACAAAGATGCAGTTGTTCATTCCAAAAGACATTTATAAGCCCTCCCCTTCCTTGTCTTCTCTGCAGCACTGACGATTCTGCCTTCTCCCTCTTTTCTGACAAAGTGCCCTCTTGCACTGCAATTTGCTTCATAACAGATGTGGGAACGCATCTGCTTGCCAACAAAATCCTCACCCTTACATCCACAATAAAGCTTCCTTTCCCCCTCCTGTTGCAAGAGAAGAGGTGACGTCTTCTTCCTGAGGCTAAGCCTGTCACCCACCGGTCTGAATCCACTCAGCCAGAAACCCAGACCTCTTGACTCCTCCTCTCTTACCCTTCTTGATATAATCAGGCATCATGTCCTACCAATTCTGCCCCATTTCCTGTCTCTTGACTCTCTCCAGTATCCTCATCCCCACTCTAAGCATTTTGGATCAGTGTACCATTATCAGGTCCATACTGTTATTTCAACAGCCTCCAGAGAGGCCAACTTATTGCTAAGCTAATGCCGCTTCAGTATTAAGGTTCTGTACTTCCACAGGCTTTGCAAACACCCTGGTCTTAAAATGTTGCATTCTTTGTCTTAAATAGAACTTCCAAATTGCCTCAGCTTTAACACCTACCATCCTTGGGCCTGCCCCCAGGCCCACATACTGTGTTGTCTCCAGTATTGTGCCCAGCTAACCCATGCTCCATACTGCCGACAGTGTGACTATCTGCAAGTGAAAATGATACTACTGTGCCACTTCCTTGCTTAAAAATCTTCCAATGGTTTCCTATTGCTTTTAGGTTTTAGGGGAAAATTCCTAAATACAGCTTTTGGGTCCACTCTGACCTTACCTCTGCTTTTCTCTCTGGAACCCCCTTTCATTACACATTTTACACGTTTTCAGGACATTCTCTTATCTGCAGGGTGGTAAGCAGGGCAGCTTCTATCTTTCTTTGAAGAAGAGAAAAATAAAGCTCAGAGAGGATACATAATCTTCCCAGGTCTATGGAACAAATGACTTATGTGGCCGAGATTTGGGCTGAGTTCTTCAGATGCCATTTGCAACTTATTTTTCCATTATAACATGTGGTTTCTATGTACAAATGTGCTCATTCTGCAACTATGCTGAAAACAGAAAAGTCTTTGTAAATCCTGGGTCACTTATTAGTTGGTAAGGTTTTCACAATTTGATTTGGATGTCAACGAAATCAACTGGTTTTTTTTTTTTTTTTAATTTTTAAGTAAACTCTACACCCAATGTGGGGCTCGAACTCACGACCCTGAGATCAAGAATCACATGCTGTACCAACCGAGCCAGCCAGGTGCCTCTCAACTGTTGTTGTTGTTGTTTTTTTTAATTAATCTTCAAGTTATTATATTTTTGTTCCTACAGTCATCTAAATTTTCCTATTAACTTTTTGCAGGCTGACGTGTTAGGGCGTGTGTTTCCCAAACAGATCCATTTGTAAAGGGGATGGTTTAAGCTGGGATGCTTCCAGTTCTGTGTGAGGTCATCCTGATTTCAGAATAGTGTACCGACTGAGATGGTCTGGAACTTGCCTGAACTTTTGCCAGGTTTCTTCCTGACCTCTCTTTTCTTAGAGAATTTCCTTAAAAAAACTTGCAATTGTAAATTCTTTCTCTGCCCTCTGAGATGTAAATCTCCCAGAAATATAATAATGCAATATCTTGAAAAGTCTTCCTTGCCATTTTTATCAAGTGTCCAGTATAATTTCTTTTTTGTAGTGTCCACCATTGAGAACCATTTATAAAAATATGGAAAAATATATTTGTAGGCACAACACTGATACTGATCTTGGTCCTTTCATTGCATTTCACGTGCTAAAAAGATTTCATCCTATGTATTTGCTACTTGTACACAGAAAAATAATTGATGTATATTTCTCAAAGATCACATCACTATTTCAGGGGCGCCTGGGTGGCTCAGTCGTTAAGCGTCTGCCTTCGGCTCAGGTCGTGATCCCAGGGTCCTGGGATCGAGCCCCGCATCGGGCTCCCTGCTCGTCGGGAAGCCTGCTTCTCCCTCTCTCACTCCCCCTGCTTGTGTTCCCTCTCTCGCTGTGTCTCTCTCTGTCAAATAAATAAATAAAATCTTTAAAAAAAAAAAAGATCACATCACTATTTCAGAGTGCATTGATTTTTTTTTTTTAGATTCCCCCTTTAAATGGATTCTGACAGAGGGTGTCACTTTGGTTACCTTTTTCTCCTTCTAGGTAGTATGTTTTCTTGGCAATGTTTTTCTTAATATAAGAGCAGACAGCATTGTTTTCCTTGCTGATAGTGCCTTGAGTTATTTTATGACATAGTTTCATTTGTCTCCATAAAAGTAGGAGAATATTGAGAAGGCTGGAATATAAGGAGAGGCCGTTCAGCCCACCAGGCTCTTTTCCCTTTAATGCACCCTGGAGAACATTTAATTGCTTCTTGAATGACCCCCAAGGTCCTCCTAGAATGAGCTTGTTGTCTTCTTTGTGGCGGAGACCATCCCCATTTCATTCGAACTCATTGTGACTTAATTATAGGATACATATAATAAATTGGAGGCAATCAGTAATCCTTAATCAAACAGGGTAAATTTGTTTCACATGCAAGACACAATGGGCCCTTGTGAAATAGATGGCACACTTTCATTTACTGAACGATACCCAGATTAATTAACTCACCTGATAGCTGTGGTTCCAATTTCCCAACTGCAACTCAAGTCTATCTTATGCTTGCCCTTCTTTCTTCTCTTTCTTGTTATCATTCCATGAAACTGCTCCTTAACAGACTTTCACATTCAAAGATGATCATTTTGGTCCACATATGTTATCTTGTCATTATACAAAATAAAGCATATATTTATGAATAGCACATAGTATATATGTATATATAGGACATATACACACGTATATCTACATGCATACATGCATATGTGTGTGCACAGACACGCATACTCACCCGCACTCGGTGTGGGAAACACTAACATTTCTTTTGATGTGGCATTTCTTTAATTACAACTCCATTACAAATCTTAGTTCAATGGGTCTATATCCAGAATTTTACAGTAATTTCCTCAAGCCTCCAGCAGTGCCTAATCACTTTCTAGAGCAGAGATTTTAGCTGTTTGGTGTCTGCTGGCTGTTTTCCCTGAAAATTACTGTAAGAGATTTAATTGATTTATATTTCATTTATCTTACAAAAAGTTGAGGTTTTTATTAAATTTAAGTGCCTGTTTAGTGCCTCTCATTGTGTATCCTGATTACTTTTGGTGACTCAGTGTAACATTTAATAACTATTAGTTTTCTTTTGGAGAGTTCTTAACCAGGAAACAAGAGTTCTTACAGCTACATAGATAATTAACTTGAAGCTTGTCTGTCTCCTGAGAGACATCAAATATGTAAATGAGGAACTTAAGCCTTAACAAGACATGGTAAGGAAATCACTAAAACTTTTATCACATGAAAGCTAAAATCCGCAGTTAAAAAATATACCAATATGCTTTGAAGAACTAATATATGCTTCTTTGCTTAGGATTTGTGAAATTTATGGGCTTTAAATTCTTTTTCAAAGCTGCAGGAGCTAGTCAGATCTGTTAAGAAAAAAACCAAAGAAGATAATAAGAAAACAAGGACAGGAACCACATTTAAATGTTCCACAATGCTACCATATGATTGGAGCTCAACAAATATTTAATAAACATACACCAAGGTTTTCTCTTTTATTTTACAAAATCCTCATTTGCAGTACCTAACATTGTTCCCATCTTTTAATCATAATGCCTTTCAGAGCCAACCAATACATGATATCTTTGGACTGTTGTTTTTTTTTTTTTTTAAATTAATTAATTTATTTTTTTATGTAGTGTTCCATGATTCATTAAAGACTTAAAACAGAAGGAAGAGCCATTTATGTTTGATTTTTTTAAACTGATTAACCAGTTCTCTTCATTTTTCTGTACATGCTTCTATTGTATAATGTATCTAAAGAAAAATATGGAGGAAAAGACCCTTTAAATTTCTGAGCTTGTTTTAATATGAGAACATTTTATCATTATAAAAACTTCTGGTTACCTGGATAACATGTTTTTTTGTTGTAATTGATGGATTATGTTTTCTTGAGACATGTGGAACTAGCGAATGGAATGGGTGAAACTGAGAAACTATTTGTAAATTCACCAGAGAATGGTTTTCTTGAAAAGTCGATAGGTTTTTTGATTTTTTTGAAAAGGCAAATCATTTGAAGCTTTTAAAGACAATTTACCTGGCTCTCAGCGGGTTATGTACTTTTAGTGGAATGCACTTCTAATTCTTTCCTCGAGTCTTCAGTTGGGTGTGCGGATTATGTATTTGCGAGTCTATCGCTAGAGTTAGGGATGACATAGCGGCCCAGACCTGCCTCGGATTTGGACGTGGTTGAACGCCCCTGTGGTTGGTGCGGCGACGTGGGTCCCGTGGGGACAGGCATCCACTTGGGGCTCGCGCAGAGCCACGGCCACAGTGCGTTTTCCCTCTGCAAGTCCGGGCCACATCGCCAGGCCTAACCTGGGCTAGAACCAGGATTAGGATGGAACGTGCATGATTTCCTTAAGGAAATTGTCTGACTTCTTACATAAACACATTAAATAGCACTTGGTCAGGAATAAAGGGCATTTGTGTGCTTGATCAATGCTCCTCCGCCGGAACTCAGTGAGTGCCTCCCATATCAACTCTGGCGAATCTGATTGAAGGCAAAATGACTAAGAAGAGCCAGCATGGAGGAAAGGGCCACAGCCATATTTTCTTTAGGATATTAATGCTGGTTTCACTTCCTTTCTGCCCATCACGCTACTTTGTTATGATGTGAGCACGTGTTTCCCTACGTCCTAATATTTCTGAGTTTCCCAAGTGATAAGATATTACTGGGATTCTAGTCATAACATCAATACAATTTTTAATGACAATTAGTTTTTTTTTTTTTTCTTTCTTTAAGCTTGTTTGAAGGGTCTCCTAGGCATGATGTTCCAAAGAGCTCCGAGTGGCCCCGGGCCATGGGTTGGTTATCACTGCGGTGCACGCTCTCAAACCCTGCGGGTGGTGGAAGATGTTTCTCGGCTCATGAGAAGTTTACAGCCTCACAGGGGAGATAAAGTTCAAATTATGAATATTCACTACCTTATGTGGCATGGATTTGGTTCCCTCTTGACTTCCAACCTCTCCTCAACATCTTTTAGGTCTCTTAAATTTATAATAAAAATATCTTTCATTGGTATTGTACTCTTCTATTCATAAAGCTCTGTCATGTTCACAATCCCACGATCCTTGCAGCACCGCTGGCTCACTGCCTACTTACTCTTCTGCCTCATTAGCTGAAGTCAGTTTCTAAACCCATTAAACACATCTAGAATTCAGATGAACCACGTCATCCTAAAACAACAAAAACACAATGCATCTGTAGAAAAGAGAGGACTGGCTCTGTTGTAGGACAGCAGTTGTTTGAGAATTGTATTTGGACTACAGAAGCTAATCTAAAAAATCTTTGATCATCCACTCATAAGTTCATTTGTAGATATCTGGGCCAGTTATCCTTTAATTCTTACTTTTTTGGCTTGCCCTCTTCAGAGCCATCCTAGAAAATGCATGATAGGGTGGCTCGCTCCATGGGAGGGGAAAAATCAAATAAAGACTTGCCTGGCTTCCTGTTTAATTCACTACCTAAAATGTTCCTTTTAATCGTATTAATGATTTTAAATTTTGTTACAAATAATTCCAATTAAAACTAAACAAGGGATCCTTTTCGGGATAGAAAAAGGGAGTTTACGGTTCAACATATGGCCTTTTAAAAAGGTTATTTAATTTTGTTTCCCTTCAAAGTGAAGGGAAGATTTCAAAGCTTTAAATTATTAGAATACTTGGCTTTTGGGAATATAGTAAGAGGATTATTTTTGGTTAAATTACTGGGACCATCCTTAATAATTCATAATAGCTACATCATTCATGACTTAAGATTGCCTTAATTAGAGAGGATTTTTATCTCATCTTACTTTTTACTATTAGCACTTAACTACCGTTTCAGTTTTCTCTTTGACACAATTGGCATCTAGAGCCATCTTTTCATGGGCCAGATACATAATTATTATTTATATTTGGATTTATGATGTTTAGAAAATATATAAAACCTAAAGGAAGAAGGTAACTTTCCTTGAAATTCATAGAAATGCATCAATTCTAATATTTTTGGGGTTTCGGTGATTTCAGTTTTACTTGTCTATCTAAAGAACAATGTGCTTTCTGACTATTTGGTTAAAGAAACACATTAGAGAGAAACATGGATTTGGGAAGAAATAAAATTTAGAATATTTCCAGGGATGTTTTAATTTGTTGACTCTCTATTGGATTGTTTATAATTGTCAGACATAAGAATAATTATGGAATAAGTACTGACTCCATCCTTAAGAAAATTTACAGCTGTCATTGGCTATGCTCAGTCTCTTTCCATGTATTTCTTGTTTTCTTTTTTTTTTTAAGATTTTATTTTTAGGTAATCTCTATACCAACATAGAACTCAAACTCACAACCCTGAGATCAAGAGTCATCTGCTCTACAGGCTGAGCCCTCCAAGTGCCCCATCTTTCCTGGTATTTCTTGCTGAGGGTAATCATTTGCAAAGGTATCTGTATTTTGATAAATGGACAAATGAAATATATTTTCGAATTACTTTCAGTATGATCAAGTCCGATTGTGAAAAAGGTGAATGCAACCATTCACGGGGTTGTAAATTATTTTAAGACTGAGAAAAGCAAAGTGCTACAGATTTCAAATTTGAAATCAATTACAGAATATTTAAAATGCGACCAAACTTATTTTGGCAAATGTTATTCACTGATATAGTAACCAAATTAACACCTTTGTTAGCAGAGAACACCTTTGTTTCAGTATTCTAAAAATGGAATAAGGCAAACTGGAACTTAGTAAGAAAGTAACCCATAGTTTTTATGCTATGAACTCATAGATTTATGCTATAAAAGCCAAGATAACACCATGCAATAGATGCAATCCTGTTTCTTCAGGTTGGGTTCTCATGGATGTTTTCTATATACACTCAACATTGTGCATTAGTCCAGTAGTATTTTTTTAATGCACTATGATCGTAACCGGAGGTTTGTTCAATAAGTTTGGGTTTTAGAGCTTGTTTTGTGTGCAAACATACTATCTTTGATTTAATTTTTTCTGACACCGTGCCCACTGCACAGTAGAGAAAAAAAGTGTAATTGTAGTTTTGTCCTTTATAGTACAGGACAAATAAATGTCAAAATCAAATGGTGGTATCCCCCAAGGGAAAACACACTTCGGTGATGAAATATTCTTCCTCACTTCCCATTGCTATTCCTCTGAACACCCAGGTGAAGCTGCCTCAGGACCTAATCAAATGCTACTAATTTGCATATAATAAAAACCTTGTCATGAGATTTTAGACTGTTACAAGGGAAAGTGCATCACATCTCTAAAATGGTAAATTATGAAGATATGCATACATCTGTTCTGAATCTACAGTTTATAAACACTCAGAATAGTTTGACCAGACCGAATCAGATAGGAGCCCCTGCTTATGTTGATGTAACTGTCAGTTAAATTCTGTGCCTAATAAAGATCCTTGGAAGTGGCATACTGCTATTTCCTATGTTCCTTGAAAATGCTGAGATATTGATAAAATGTCAGACTCCTTCTTGGGAATGACGATAACAATCAACTTTGCAAAGCAATCATTAAGGTAGCTTTTAAAAGAGTTATACGAACAAACAGTTTTCCTGGGAATTATTTGTACTTAGAATAGTACTTCTGTTTTTCAAAAATAACAGTTCACATAATAAATGTGAGGTTTTCTTGCAAGAATCATCCCCACCCCAAATTATTTGAAAGAATGTATTTTTAAATCATACAAATTATTTTAAATTATTATTATTATTATAAATTCTTTGAACTTTAGGGTTGTGGTTGTTTTGATAATTTCTGCAAATTTATCAGGTGGTTTAAAAAGGAAAACAAACTCATTTTGCAATATTCTTTTTGGATCTATAGGGTGAGCCTGAACCTTTTTTTATTACAGTTAACATCAAATTCACAAATACAAAGTATTAAATTTCTGTTCCCTAATCCTAACATTATACACAGAATTTTGAAAAATGTCTTCTGGAAATTATGGAAGCTACCTAAGCATTTGAAATGCTTGATTCTATTTTTTTTTTTTTTCATTATGAAAAGGCTAAATCCCCTCTCTCCGAAAGTGAAATACTTAAGTGGTAAAGGAATACACTTGAATTCTGAGATAATCTCATGTTATTCAGTACTGTAGAGAGATACTAGTTATCATTTCATTGCATTTGGCATGGGGCACAATAAATATTCCATTTTATGCAGCCACAGTAAATATTGTTTTTAAGGACACAATAAATTACAGAGAATGATTTGCTGTTCAAAGGCCATATGGTCAGAAGGAAGAAGGCTTAACTGAAACATGAGGAGATGAGGGTAGCCAGAAATTTCCTGTCTAGGTTAGAATTAGAGATATTACTCAGGGTCATTTTGGAATTTCTTATATTGAAGTTTTTGAAAGCACAATTGGTTCTCATTTGCCAGTGATACCCTATCTGGAGGGAGAAGAACAGACTAGTATTTAGCAGTGTGTCAGTGGACTTTCATGTAACAAAGTTCATGTGACAAGAACTTAGTGTTCTGCAGTTCAAATCATGTCTTCTGTAAAGCAACAATTATGTAGAATAAGAGGCTGTCTGAATGCAAAAATAGCAAGACAAGAAGAAAGATTTGTCTCTGTTCCCGATGGCAAGCTTCTAAGGACTGTTGGATTCCTTTTATTTATTTTTATTGTATTATTTTATTTTAATTCCACTGTAGTTAACATACAGTGTTATATTAGTCTCAGGTTGGGTTACTTTTATTTAAAGCAATCATTAGGTCACTCTTCTTCAGCCACAAGCAACAGAATTTTTGTATATGGGGAATCCCAGTGGACAGGGATTGTGTCCAATTCCTCTTTTTGTTCCCAGAATCTGCACAGGGCTGGTGGTATAATAGGTTTTCTCCATTAATGTGTGTGGATGAATGAATGAAGTAAATAACAATTGATTAGGCTTCCTGATTTTTCGGAGGCTGAGTGCCCTTTTTCAAGGACTGAAGCTGTAGTTTTATTACTTCAGCAACAGAAAGTCCTTGGGGTACACATGGATTTGAGGTTTTCTTATGATGATCCTCCAGCGATCCTGTCTCCTGGGTGAAACCTTCTCTCTTGGGTGGTCAGTCGCCAGATGGCTTTTCTGTGGTCACCATCTCCTTGTATCCTTTACATGTCAGCAGGCGTCACACTGTGGATGGAGCATTGAAGGGACACTCAATGGACTGATCCCTTTTTCTGCTTTGTCTAAGTGAAAGGAGGGAGTGTAGATGCTGACACACTACTTGCTTCCCATCAGGCGTGCTTATCTAGAGTCTTCGATGACCACCCCCCCCCCCACCGTTAGGCTACAAGTAGGCTGTTTCTTGTTCTGTACTTCTCTGACTTGAAGAAAAAGTGCTATTCCATAGAGACCCCAATTTAGGCAGAGTCATTTATTTTAGGCCCTTTGAAACAAATTTGAATTTGAGTTTATGCTTTTCCTCCTGCATCATTATCACTTTCAATTTCTTCTGTGGTTCTCCTTTTCTCATTCCACGTCTACTCCTATCCAAGCTGAAGTAATTTCTTCATATGAATAATCTGCTTTGAAAAAATATTTTGGATTTACCATTGCTGACTAATAGAATTCCGTGGAAAACCTAGTGAGACTGTACTTAACTTATTCTGCCGAAATGTTGCCTTTATATACTATGAACATCTTCAGAGTATCTTCTTTTGAAATTGGGTCTCACTTATTGGAAAAGCCTAAATTTCAAAGCTAGTACATGGCTGTGTTTTTTGTTTTGTTTTCTTTTGTTTTTCACAATGCATGCATAGTTTCCACCACAGTTTGGGCTTTTATTTTTATTCTAGGGGCTTATTAACTGTTTTCATCTAACTTCTTGATGGAATTGTCTCAAAATTCATGAAGGAAATTTTCTTGGATATTATCGAGGGTTGCAGTTTTGTCCTATTCATGAAATGTTCTGCCCTTTTTAGAATAACATAAAATTCTTGATAACTTTAAAATCCAAGGTTTTACAATCATTCATGAGTACATTTTTCCTTGACACTTTTCTCCTCATGCAGAAAAAGTAGGGCAGTAATAAATGATGAGAAGCTTAATGGCAAACCTGCAAGGTTTTATTTTTGGTGTCCAAGGCTTATAATATTTTCTAAATTAACATTTTTGACCAATACATATTTTGATTATTTCATCAATTGATAAATCATTTATTAGCTCTTTAGAATGCCTAGATCCTTTCCCCTGATCTACTCCTTTAAATGTCATATTCTTTCCCCAGAGAAAAAAATATCTGTATCTCATGATGTTTATGCCAGATTAATGAGAACTCCGTTAGCAATGCTCAGGAGATATTTTTTTTCCAGTGAAAGGTGCCTTTACTACAATGCTATTTATTTATCATTATCTAAAATCTTGAGACAATTTTACATATGATAAAGACTAAACAATGGGCTTTTTAATGTGTCCATGTATGATTATCAACCATTTTCAGGACAAAGATTTCTTTTAAAAGGAAAAAAAAAATCAAGGGTTTACATTATATAGTAGTTGTATCTTCCATTTGCATTGTTTCATAAAAAGTACACGGTGACAAAAAGTGGCTTTAAATTCAATAATACTTCTAACTTTGTTATCACAACAGCATTTACATATACCTGAAAAATATAAGTACATAACAAGACAAGAATACACCCACAATTATTTTATTATGCTATCAATGGGTCATGTTGGGGAGACCTTTGCCCAAGTGGATCCCCTACAATCATTTCATAACTTCCCCCACTCCAAGAGGATTGTGACCCACAGGATGGACCCTGCAGGTTCAGGAAAGACCATACTAGTCAACTCATCTCATCCTCTTATGGTCAAGAAAGTAGGCCACTGGGCATTTGATGGGACACATCCTATAGCAAAAAAGAGAAAGATTAAAAGCAATGGCCATAGAAAATCTGGCTGTTGGGGAAGATAAGAGCCAGAATTCATCGACATTATGGAAGAGCGTTCACAATCTTCAGAAGCTTGCTTTTCTCCACAGGGAGAAATATCATTATGTCCTTTGCCCTAGATGAGCCCAATTCCGGTATTCAGAATACCGAAGATTTTACAGCACTTTATATTCTGATTTAATACTTATTCAAGGTTTGACATGAGCTTTCTTTATTGGTGAGGATCATGATAACAGCCACTTCTGGACTAGACAATCCCTTTCTCCTGGGTTACTACTCAGGGGCTAGGACTGATGCCACTTTGCCACTGTTTGGAGGGAGAAACAGGAAATTGAAAGTGTCAGTAGATTTTTGCCATGTGCACTGACCATACAAGAAGAGATCCTTTTAATTTTCACTATAAACTTGTTGAGCACCCGCTAGTGCCAAGCATTGTGTTGGCTCATGGAAATTTACAGTTTTGTTAAAAAAAAAAAAAAAAAGCATGGCACCTGCCCTGAGAAACACATGTCTAGGGGAGACAAAGATGTGGTAACAAGCAATTACAATCACATGGAAGCTTTTAATAGAAAGAAATTTGATAGAATATAATAGAAAGAAATAGAAATTTGGTGGGAAAGTAAAAGGAGTCTTATGACTTATTCCAAGTATGATACTGACCAACTGAACAATTAAAGATGAAGAAATAATTATCTGCCCTTTCAAGTCTCTTTCTAGGATATGTATGTGGCAGAAAGTGCCTGTTGACTCAATTACAATGTCCCCTGAGTGGAAAGTTGAGTTTAGTATCCTGCCAAGGACTAAACCCCAAAAACATTTCCAAGTCACATCAGTGGCTCTTCTGGACCAAAGTTGTCTTCACGACCACAAACCAAGACAAAATATTAACAAGCCACACCACTGATAAAAATACTTGTATCCAAGTTACATAAAGACCCTTCAAACTCAGAATTAAGGAAATAATTCCATTAAAAATGGGCAAAAGATTGGAATAGACATATCATCAAAGAAGATACATGGATACCAAATGAGCAGATAAAAAAGTGTTCAACATAGTCATTGGGGAAATGCACAGGAAAACCACACTGGGATACCACTATACATCTATTAGAATACCTAAAAATAAAAAATGATGACCACAGCAAGTATTGGTGAGAAAGTAGAGGAACTAAACCTCACATACTTCATAAAATGTTTTAACAACTTAGGAAAATATCTTGGCAGTTTCTTTTAAAGTTCAACACACATCTACTATATGTGATTCAGCTACTCCATGTTCAGTCAATTCCACAAGAAAAACGAAAGCATATGTCTATACAAACACTTAGACATGAATGCGCAGAGCAGCTTTGTTGAGCAGTCCCAAACTGGAAACAACCCAAATGTCCGACAACAGGTGAGTAGATAAACTGTGGTTCATCCATAAAATAGAATACTACACAGCAATATAAGGATAAACTGGTGATATGTGCTATAACATGAATAAATCTCAAAATTATGCAAAGTAAAAGAAGACAGCCAAAAAATAGTATATACTGTATGATTCCATTTATATAAAATTCTAAAAAAAAATGTAGACTAACATAGAGCAAGAGAAAGTGAGTACTTGTGCCAAGCATTTCCTTTATGCCATCTAAGGGGCACACTTGGGAAACATTGTGGCACTCAGACAGCTGAGAACACACTGAGGCTGCAGGAAGGGACAGCAGAGAGGAATTCTAAAGGAGCACAAGGAAACTTTTGGGGATGACGAATATTTACCACCCTGCTTGTGACAATGATGTCACCAAAGTACACATATGTCAAAATTTGCCAAATTGTGCCCTTTAAGTATATATGTATACTCCACGTCAATTATAATTCATTAAATCTATTTTTTTTTTAAAGCATTTGGAGCATTGCTGTTACACTGATTGCTAATGCTGGAAAATCAGAAGTAAGCAAAAAGGTTCTGGAGGAAAGAAATAGATGCAATTTTCTTTTCTGCCCTCTGTTTTCAGTCTGATTTGTCGAGGGCATCACATCACTGGTGACACTGGTCAGTCACTAATTTATTAAAATTTTGTTGGAACCCACTAGTGTAAACCGTAGATTAATATATTTCTTAAGGGGAACCTCTACAGTCTTCGGCTGCCTGGGAAATCCGTTTTAATGGAAGCTTTCATTGCACTCAATACATCAGAGATTAGAAGCCTTAGCTACCTTTTATTTAAAACATGTTTGCTTAAATTACAACAAGTTATTTTACAGCTAGACATATGAATGCCACGTGCTAAGTAAATTGTACATTATGTAGAAAGTGTTTAAAAATACCCTGAAGTTGTAGAAATATGAGATGCATATAGAGAATGATAATTTAAGCAGATTCAGTCATCTCACTGATGTGAAACCGAGCTTTCTGTAGTTCTTGCAGCAGAGAGACATATGTCTTGAATGTATTTTAAATATACGCCAAAGCTAGCCCTTTTAAGGGCATCATTGAATTGATAATTTCAAACAATTTGTCAAACTTAGATATGTTCCAGAGAGGGAAGAGGGATCTTGAATGCATCATTTAGTATATTTTATAATGTCATTTTTGAGGATTCATGTTTACTTTGACTGCCTGTCCCACTGTACCCAAAATATGAATAAATAAAGAACACTTGGTTTCCACGTCCTTCCACTACACAGTGTTGAATGAGTGTTAAAGCTAATATAGCTGGATACAAGTCATATCCTCCAGTCATCACTCTGTTAATTTGATAATTGCTAAATACTGATCTTAATGAAGTTAACATGCCTGTTATCTGTAACCATAAAACGTTCCTGATATAAAACAGTTCCACTGTAAATCAAAGAAAAATGATATGGTCACACATATTAACATGTAAGGTGGTGAACAAATTACATGACATCGTCAGCTCTGTACAGAAAATCCTAATTTTGTATAAAAGGTCTTGATTTCTAAGCTCTTTACTTGAACAAGAAGATTTAATTTATCTGTTATTTTATGAAGCATTTTTATGTGTAGAAAAGTACTACTTGTTTGCACATGCTGGTTATGTGGCATTCTTACATGATTTCATGCTTTGCTGATGGAAAATTAGACCCTTGTGTATTATAAAAGAATAGAAGATGGCTATAGAATCAGGATGCAATTGCCTCAGGACATTCTGTTGACAGCTAGAAATATATACAGACAAAGCAATGTCATTGGATGCTAATGTGAACTATACCGCTGATGAGTACTGTAAATCCCTCTAAAAGGAGAAGCCACAACACTTTTATTGAACTGGGGCTGGGGAGGGGGAGTTACCTTAAATTTTGACTATGGAGGTAATTTCTATACTTTCGCACAATGAAACCATAATGAATATTTTATAATTACATTATGCCCATGAATTCATACCTATGATCCCGGGGGCCAATATATCTGGATAAAGCCACATATGGGTACAAGGTCCTTCATTGCTGTTATTTATGTATTAGACTACTAATATGGTGTCTTTCATGCATACTGAAGATGAATCATTCATTTCTTGGATTAGCTTGTACCATGCGATTTCTTACACAATAATTTCCTTGTCAGAAGTTCTCAATTTTCTCCAGTGTGGAAGTGAATGAGAGGTATACTGTAATTTAACTAACAATATGTACAAGTAATAATATTTCTAATACTACCTTATAGGAAATGTAGTAAGAGATGTCAAAACAGCCCTAGAAGTGACAGTGTCTCTGTTGGTCTTTTTAACCTTCCAAGTCAACTTTAATAAGCATCACAAATACTCAAAAGAGCAAACCTCAGTGCAAAGGTGTGAATCTGAGGCCAGTGAGCCAAATTCAGAAAGGATCACCCTGCTTCATCCTCATGTGAAATTATTTACCTTACATTTCAGAAAGCATCTTGTTGCCTATCAACACAGAGTGGGGATAAATTGATCTTGACTGCTTCAGCTCTATTTCCAGAGGCCTGCTACACTTTATGAGTTGTGGCTGAAATATTGGAAGTAAGTAAAAATGTACAGTAGTCAAGTGCAGAGGTCTTCTTTGGTGATGTTAACATTCTTGGTGGGTTTGGCACCCGGAGCAATTTTCCATTGCGATGCAACCATAATATGAGCGGAAACATTTTCTTTAACCAAACAACCCTGTAGGCAGGCTGTGTGTAGTGTTCCTTGAAATGAGTTTGGAAAAACAAAACAAAGCCCTTCCTTGTTTCTTCTAATTGTCACACTCTGAAATGAACTGTAAGTGAAACCTGGTAAGTAGAGATGTCAGGACTATCTGGTTTTCCTACAGCAACTGCTTCTTGGTAGTCAGCATCAAAGAGCAGCGTGCTGCCAGGCTCAAGAATCGACTGAAAAGAACACAGAACAGTCCTTGAAAATCATGGCAATTATTCACAGCAAAAAGACTCTGGCCTAGAAATCCTAATGCCAGTAGATGGTTTTGGAATTTTTGTTTGGGGTGTGCGTAAAACAGAAGAGCTATAGGAGCAGCTCTTTATAAGAAAAGTCTTTTGTTGCTATCCTTAGTCTGACCCTACTTTTAAGAGTGCCATAGACAACTGCGGGGGCATAAATTGAGCAAAAGGAACAATGAGCCTCAAAACCTCCTGGGACAGAAGATCAGGGACCCCAGTGAGCATTATTTCCCACTTTAAGTCAAATGATGTACTAAAATAGAATAGGGACTAACTGTACAAAACATTCTCAATATGACACAGTGGAGTGCTTAGAAGCAATTAAAGTTCACATGATTTGTTTCTATTTCAAATACATTGCCTTTTCTAGATCAATTTGACAAACACCCTCTCCAATTCTAAAATGGAAAAATAATTTTACCAACATGAAAACGACTTTGTATGCAATGAAACCAGAAGGAAGCAGATTTATTAACAGTCAGGTAGAACAATTTTACCTGTAAAAATATCTCAAGAGAAAAGGAATATCTTTGCAAACACAAATGAAAGAAAGATGACATGAAGAGTTAGCAAATTATCTCTCAAATTCATCAGTACTATTGTCTTAACTGATGAGACTGTTAAGCAGGCCCAGCTGAAGAAGACTAAACTGTTCAAGTTTTCTCTAAGGTGAGCCTTCTTTCTATGATGACTGACACCGCCACCTTCGGGGTCTTCTTACCTCATAGCAGTTTTATCCCAATTATTATTGCCAAATGGGACTGTGCTTCTACTTGAGCTCCCGAACTTTAGCCCAATTTGTTGTATTGTTCCCTCTTAATTTTTTAAGAATAGTCTATTATTATTTCAACCTTGTTCAAAGCATTCCCATTACCCTCAGGAGAAAGTAAAATTGCCTGGTCTGGAGCTTGATCAAAGCCCTCCAACATCGAGAATAAAGTTCCCATTACCAAATACCTTTCCCTCCTTATCCCGCTTGCTCACAGGAGTTCAAAACATTATTTCCACTTTCCAACTTTTGATTTAGCCATACTCTCTGTGCATTGCCTTCTGTCTTTTCTGCCTAGACAAACAGTACTCATTTATTTCATTCAACAAAGAATGACACACCCACTGTGTGTCAGGTCCAGTGCTAGGCAGATAGTGAATAAGACCAACATGGTCCCTTGCTCTCAAAGAATCATGTTCTAGTGAGCAATTCTGGGGACAGCAGACATACTGCTACTCTTTTTTAAAAAGATTTATTTATTTATTTTAGACAGAGAGAATGAATGGGGAGAGGGGCAGAGGCAGAGAGAGAATCCACAAGCAGACTTCTCACTGAGCACAGAACCTGATGTGGGGCTCGATCCCAGGACCCTGAGATCATGACCCAAGCTGAAACCAAGAGGCATCCACTCAACTGACTGAGCCCCCAGGTGCCCCATGTTGCTACTATTAAAAAGAGATAGTAAAAGTGCTGTAAAAGAAATAAAATAGGTTCATGTATTGTGACTGGAAGGGTCACTTAGATTTTGTCATCAGGGAGAACGTCACTGAAGAAGTGGCATTTGAGTGAACTAAATGCAAGAAAAGCAGCCACGCAGAGACTGGGAGCAGAGTTTTTCAGGGAATGACAAATGCAAATGCCCTAAAATATGGTATATTTATGGAAAGAAGAGAAGGCTGTGAAACCAAAGAGGAAGGGGCTGAACTTCAGAGAACTCTTAATTTTCTATGTCAAGTACCTGGAACTTACCCTGCCCTCTTGAAATATTCTGGCATGTTACTAATTGACTCCTATTTTGTTTTCTATCTTTTTATTTGGGTGTGTCATTGCCCTGATCAGACTCTGAGTTCACCTTATGCTGAAAATAAAGTCACATTAGAAATGATTATGCAGGCTTACAAGTTCTTCCAGAGTGTTTTTCACAGAGTTTTTAAACATAGTAAAGATGTCAAATCTCCCCAAAATCATATATAGGTTTAACATTATTCCTATAAAAATCCAAGCAAGACTTATTGTAGATATAGAAAAGATCCTTCTAATATTTGTATGGAAAAAACAAAGGAACTAGACTAACTAAAACAAGAAGAAAAGATTGAAAGGAATCAATCTACTCAATTTTAAGACAATCTATCTACAGTGATCAATGCTATGTGGTACCAGTGGAGGGACAGACACAGAGCAATGGGACAGAAAAAAATCCCCAAAATAGACCCACACAAGTTCAGCCAACTGATTTTTGACAAAAGTGCAAGAGCAATTCGATGCAGGAAGTACAGTACTTTCAACAAATGGTGCTGGAGCAATTGGACATCCAAAGGGGAAAAAAAGGAACTTAACCTAGACCTCACACCTTTTACACAAATTAATTCAAAATATTTCATGGGCTTAAATGTAAAATGTAAAATTATAAAACTTTAAGAGAAAAAACAGAAAATCTTTAATAGCTAGGGCTGGACAAAGAGATCTCAGACTTGACACCAAAAGCACAACCTATAAAAAGGAAAATTGATAGCTTAGCCATCATTAACATTTCAAGCCTTTCCTCTGTGAAAGACCCTTTTAAGGGAATTCAAAAAAAAAAAAAAAACAAGCTACAGACTGAGAGAAAAATATTTGTGAACCACTTATCTAATTAAGGACTAATATCTAGAATATATAAAGAACACTCTAAACTCAACAGTAAAAAACAACCACACAATTAGAATGGGCAAAGGCATTAACAGACATTTCACTGAAGCAGGTATACAGATAGCAAATAAGCACATGAAAAGATATTCAACATCATTAGCCATTAAGGAAACTCAAGTTAAAATCACAGTTAGATATCATTAAATACCCATCAGAATGACTAAAATACAAAATAGTAATAACACAAATTACTGACAAGGATGTAAAGAAGCTTAAATACTCATACATTCTTGGTTGGAATGTAAGATGGTACAGACATTTTGAAACAGTTTGGCAGCATCTTAAGATACTAAGACTCCTGCTACCTATAACGCAGAACCATAAAATATGATCTTAGGCATTAATTCCAGAAAAATGAAAGTTTATGTTCACATAAAAACCTGTGTTTATAGAAGCCTTATTTCTATTTATTTATTTATTTCATTATTCTTTTTATTATGTTATGTGAATCACCATACATTACATCATTAGTTTTTGATGTAGTGTTCCATGATTCATTGTTTGTGTATGACACCCAGTGCTCCATGCAGAACGTGCCCTCTTTAATACCCATCACCAGGCTAACCCATCCCCCCATCCCCCTCCCCTCTAGAATTCTCAGTTTGTTTCTCAGAGTCCACAGAAGCCTTATTTCTGATAGCCCAAAACTGGAATCAGCCCAGATATCCTTCAAAGGTGAATTGTTAAAACAACAACAACAACATTCATACCATGGAATATTATCAAACAATAAAAAGGAACAAACTATTTATACATATAACAACTTGGATAAATCTTGAGAGAATTATCTGAGTGATAAACTTTAATCCTGAAAGGTATATATTTATAATAAAGGTTATATGTGCTGTATTATTCCATTACATAACCTTCTTAAAATTACAAATTTCTAAAGATAGAGAATAAGTGGTTACCATTAACTAAGGAGGGGTGGGGGTGGAAAAGAAGTGTTTGCATTGACAATAGGAGATATCTTTGTGATGAAATTATTCTTTATTTGACTGTATCAATGTCAATATCTTGGTTATGAAATTGTTATATTTTGGTCTATCTCCATTTTTCCTTCTAGCCATCTGACTTTTCTCCATCCAGGTGTGAATGTGTCTTCTTACTGCTCCCTGGATTTTTTCTCAGCTTATTTCTCATTTTATGGTACATTTTATACCTGAACAAGTACATTCATGACCTCAAGTATTACTTGTGATGCCTGAGTGAGAAGCAATAAGCATACTCAAAAGGCTTTAACCAGACAGAGTGAAATGAAGGAACTAGTTAAAAAGCTTTATGAGGGTTAAAAGACCAAGAAAGGATGGTGAAACACCAAAGAAGAGGTAGCAATCAGAAGCCATTACCATCCCTGGGCCTGAAGGTACAAAGAGAGGGAGTAATGACACTAGGTCTAGAGAGAGCTGAAGTCATGGACTGCGTTGGTAGATGCACTGAAATCAAGGAGTGTGTATCTTCATGTAAAACACTTCGGACAAATTGTCAACCTCTATCTGAAAGAAGTCCAATTCAACCTGCCAGTGGGGGGTGGGGTAACCAGCCCTGCCCTCCTGCCCCCCAACTACGCTGTCAGTCTGTTCTATCAGGAACTCAACTGGCATTGGTCTTCATTGCTGGAGGATTCCAGGAATGCCAGATTAGCCATTGTGAGAAGTTCATATTGTTGGTACCATACCTAGCTTTCATCCCTGCTGCAATGGACAGCATAAACTTCAGAGTAGATGGGGAAAGAGTGACTTTCATGCAAAGGATGGGTCATGTTTTACACCTGGTTAAGAGCCTCCTCCACTGTGGATACCCTCTGCTGAATATTTATGTCAGACCAAATTCTTCACTCTGCTCTTTGTGCATGGTTTATTCACATGAATCTCCCCCAGATAAATGTTGCCAATCTTCCAATCTTGTCAGGTCATGGTAGACATTTATTTCTAAGTTTAAACTTCAGGTAACATTTTTCTGGGCTCACTTAACCTTAATCTTTTCTTTAGTTTTCAGCTTATCATTTTTCTCTTTTTAAAGTACTATGTTTTTATGGGTATTCTTTATGACCACTGAAATATTAAAGGGAGAAAACTGCTTTAGTGCAAGGAAGTGAGTTTGAGCATTTACCAAAAAAGATTTGGTTTGACTAATATTATGTATAATTCCTATTGATGTGGCCTTTCTATGCTTTATATATTTCATTTAATATAGAGAATGACCAAGGACATTTCAGGAATCCCAGAATAATGACTGGTTTGTATTTTTCATAAAAATATATGAATGATACAAAATACCAAATACATAAATGACATACTTTTTCAGGAGTAAGGTACAAGATGAAGACAGAAAATATGTCAAATTTTGTATTAATTGGTATATTCATAATGTTTGTTTTAATCAATTTATACTGATGAATTCATGCCAGGCTTGCAGTTTGATGTCAACATTATGTTCATTAACATCTGTCTTTGACTTAGAAGGCTTGGAGTGATGACCTCTATGATTTTATACTGCATGTACTAAAGAGATATTGTGGACTCTTGCTATTCTATTCTCTTCCAGGATTATCTTTCACAGTACTCAGAAACCAAATTTTGGATGGCAAACTGTTTAGTGAGAAGCCCAATTTTTATCCATAAGCACGGAGATAAATTGTTGCTCAACTAGACTGGCCAGATATTGTTGAATTATGTATTGGACCTAAAAACCTTTTCATATTACATCATTAATCTTCCAGGTAGTACTCATAGCATCTTAATAATGGTGATTATTTCATAATCCTTTACTACTGGCTTATTATTCCATGGCCAATCCTTTTCTTTTAAACTTATACTAAGTCTTACACGATTAGAAATTAAACATTTTTGAGCTAGAAAACTCACAATCTATCATATCCAATGATTTTTTTGGATATATATACATATATATATTAGGGATAGATACATTTATCAGAGTATCAAAATTCATACAGTAAAATACAGGCATTTCCCTTATATTAAATTTATCAGATAGCAAAATGGGTAACACTGACAAACAAAAAATGATGGGGACATTGTCACCAGTAAACCTACAGTAAATGAAATGCTAGGGAGTATACTTTAGGTAGAAGAGGCTCAGAGGGAAGCTGAGAGGAACAGGAAAGAATGGCAAAAAATAATGTAACTATCTAGATAAATATAAATGAATTTTAATGATATTAAATAATAATAAAAATGTCTTTCAGGATTTTAAACATATGAAGAATTAAAACTCATGGCAAAAAATATATACATCTGGAGTAGGTAGAGCAGTAGTCTAAGGCCCTTATTTCATGTGTGAAGAGATAAAAGAATTTACTTACTTTAGTCTTTGAATAGTAAAGAATGTGCATTACAAGCTCCAGGGTATATTAAACAATAAAAATACTATATCAAATTATCAATTCAAAAGAAGAAAAGGGGGGGCCAAGTGGAAGGAATAAAGAGAAAATAGTATGAGTATAGATTTATCCCAAATGTGATAATAATTACACTAAATATAGTATAGCTAAATGATCCAATAAAATATTTATAAATTAGATTAAAATTCAAAACAAAAGAAACACAATTATAGACTGCAGAAGGCACATCTAAAATATAACACATAAATGTTGGAATTTAAACTATGGAGAAAATATACCATGCAAACACCAAATAAGAGAAAGTTGGTGAAACTATACAATTATTAGATAAATAGACTCATAAGAATCACATAAGATTAATAGAGCTACTTCATAAGAATAGTTTAATATACCAAGAAGATTAATGATTCTAAATTTATATGTATCAACAGCTTAGCCTAACTTTTTTTAAATAAAAGTTCAGAGAAGTAAAAGAAATATTGACAAATCCACAATCATGTAAGATTTTGGCAAACCTCTGCCAATAACAGAATATGTTGACCAAAACATTATGCTAAAGAAGATTTAACAATATGATTTTTAAAAATATAATCTGACACACAGATTATTGTACCCAACAACTGCAGAATACACATTACTTTCAAATACACATGGGATATTTATCAAAATTGATTATATGCTATGCCATAAAGCCAGTTTCAATAAATTTCAAAGGGTTAATATTTTTGGAACTACAAAGGAATTAAGTTAGTAATCAATAAAAAAAGTTAACTAGAAAATCCACATATAAATACAAATCACAAAATGTACTTCTAAGCAACCGAAGTTTCAAGGAAAAATCAAATAGAAATTAGACAAATTTTAATTGAAGGAAAATGGAAGTACTACTTATAAAAAATTGTGAGGTAGCATTAGCAAGATGGTGATATAGCAAGCTCCGGCTCCTCCTTTACCCCAAAAACAAATTAATTCAATAATTTGGGGACAAACTTCCTTTGTAAGAAACCCAGGGAGAGGTTCCTACACCCTGAGTGCAAATCTGTCCATATCAGAGCTGGTAGAGAAATTCAAGACACCCTCTTGCTATCATCTCTATCCCAAGCACAGCACCATATGATCAGAAGGAAACCCCTTAGCTTCCAGCTTCATGCTGGGGAGAGGAAAAGGGAGACTGCATGTCTAATGCTCCAATTTTCTGAGAGATACTCAAAGGACTGGTTTCTGTCTAACCAATCCTGGAGTGTTAATGAGATCTGGCATAATCTAGCTACCTTGGGCTAGGGAGAAAAAACATGCAGTTGGGCTGGGGCTGGAATACTTCTCCTTGGCTCAGTGGACAGTGAGCAAACAAAAAACCCCAGCCTCCAGATGTTCCTTTGGTAGGGAAAGGGTTGGACCATGTGTCTAATGACCCAACTTTTCCAGGGGATACCCAGAGTACTGCCTTTTTTTCTAGCTGGTCTTGGAGAGCTGACAGAACCCAGCATAATCTATAGCCTCCTGGCAGCCACTATCTGCTCTATCATGAAATTATTTACCACAGCTCCTCCCTCCAGGTTACTGAGAACAAACGGGTAAAAAACAAAACAAAACAAAACAAAACAAAAAACACATCCCAGTTTCTCCCTGGGATAAGGGAAAGAGTCAGATCAAGCATTTAATGATCCAGTTTTTCTGGGTATTACTTGAAGAATTAGCTTCAATCTCAGTCATCTTGAAGAGCTAATGGGACCTCGCATACTTTAGACAATTGGGGCATCTAAAAACAAAGAAAACAAGTTGGATAAGCATGATGATTGAAGAGATAGCCAGAATCTCTGGCCAGGCTGATAGTTGAAGGTTTTCTCCTGTAGGAGGCCAGTCTGTGAAGACTGGGAAAGTGACTGCTATGTCTATTGCACAGATACCAACATAGAGTCAAAGAAAATGAAGACACAGGGAAACACCTTCCAAACAAAGGAATAAGATATATCTCCAGAAACTGATCCTAATGAAAGACAATTACGTGATTGACCTGAAAGAGAATTCAAAATAGCCATCATAAAGGGGCTCACCAAGATCAAGAGAATAATGCATGAACAAAGTAAAAGTTTTGATAAAGAGATAGAAATATTTTTAAAAAGTTCTAAAAGGAAATCATGAAGCTGAAGAACATAACTGTATTGAAAAATCCACTAAAGGGGTTCAAAACAGACTAGATCAAGCAGAAGAAAAGATCAGTGAACTTGAACACAGATCATTAGAAAACAGTCAGAGGAGCAAAAAGAAAAAAAGAATGAAAAAGAGTGAAGAAAGCTAAAGGGACCTATGACACCATCAATCTAACCAATATAAAACACTGTGGCAGTTCCAAAAACAAAACAAACAAACAAACAAAAAAGCAAACAAAGAAGGGACCAGAAAGTATATTCAAAGAAATAGGGCTGAAAAATTTTCAGATCTGGGGAAGGAAAAGGACATTCATTCAGATCCAGGAAGCCCAATGGATATCAGGCATCCAAAGAAATTCACATGGAAATGCATTATAATCAAAACTTTGGAAATCAAAAACAAAAACCAAATTTTGAAAGCAGCATGAGAAAAGCAACTTATCACATACAAGCAAACCCCATAACACAATAGTGGAATTTTCAGCAGAAGCTTTATAGGCCAGAAGGAAGTGTAAGGATATATTCAAACTGTTGAAAGAAAAAACTTGCCAGCCAATAATATTATATCTGGCAAAACTGACCTTTAAAAATGAAGGAAAGGTAAAGACTTTCTCAGACAAAAACTGATGCTGTTTATTATCACTAGAACTGCTTTATGAGAAATGTTAGAGTTTTTCAAGTTGAAATCAAAGGATGCTAAACAGCATAAGCTAAATAGCATAAGAAAGTATAAAACTCATTGGTAAAAGTAAATATATAGACAAAAGCAGAATAGTGTATTATTGTAATGGTTGTGGGTAAATCACTTTCAATTCTAGTATGAAAGTCAAAAGACAAAAGTATTAAAATAAATATAGCTAAAAAATATTAGTGGATGCACAATGTAATGGATGTAAATTGTGATATCAATAACATAAAGCGTGTGTGCAGGAGGGAGTAGTAAAAATGTAGACTATATGCAACTGAAGTTAAGAAGTTAGCTTAAAATTGATTGTTCAAACTATAAGATATTTTATGTAATCCCTATTGTAACCACAAAGAAAATACTTATGGAAGTTACACACACAAAAAAGAGAAAGTAATTTAAGCTTATCAATACCAATAATTTTAAAAAAATCAATGAAACACAAGAAAGACAGCAAGAGAAAAAGAGGAACAAAATAATTACAAGGCAGACAGTATGCAATTAACAAAATGGCAATAGTAAATCCTTCCCTATCCATAATTACTTTAAATGTAAATGGATTAAACTCCCCAAAGACAGAGTGACTAAATGGATGTAACAAAACAAGATCCAACTATTACTGTCTAAAAGAAACTCACTTTATTTATTTTTTTTAAGATTTTATTTATTTATTTGACAGAGAGAGAGAGTTAGTGAGAGCAGGAACACAAGCAGGGGTGTGGGAGAGGAAGAAGCAGGCTTCCCACCGAGCGGGGAGCCCCATGTGGGGCTCGATCCCAGGACCCTGGGATCACAACCAGAGCTGAAGGCAGACGCTTAACAACTGAGTCACCCAGGCGCCCCAGAAACTCACTTTAGATTTAAGGACACATGTAGACTGAGTGAAGGGATAGAAAAAGATATTCTATGCAAATGGCAACCAAAAGAGAACAGAAGTAACTACAAGAGACAAACAAGAATATTTTATAACGATAAAAGGGTCAATTCAACAAGAAGATATAACAATTATAAATCTACATGCATCTGACATCAGAACATCTAAATATATAAAGCAAACATTGACAGACCTGAAAGGGGGAAACAGACCACAATCCAGTAATAGTAGGACTCTTCAACACCTCACTTTCAATAATGGATAGAACAACCATACAGAAAACCAACAAAGAAGCAGTGGACTTGAGCAATATGATTAAAAAAAAAAAAAAGGACCTATCAGATGTAAAACATTCCACTGAATAGCACCGGAGTGTACACATTCTTCTCAAGTGCACATGGGACATTCCTCAAGAGAGATCACATATTAGGTTACAAAACAAGTCTTATAAATTTAAGAAAATTGAAATCATAGCAACTATCTTTTTGAACCACAATGAAATTAGAGACTGAAAGCAGGAAGAAATTTGGAAAATTCAGAAATATGTAGAAATTAAGCAACACATTTTTTAACAACCAGTAGGTCAAAGAACAAGTCAAACACAAAATTAAAAAATGTCTTGAGACAAATGAAAATGAAAATATAACATAACAGAACTTATGGCATTAGGCAAATGCAGTACCAGAAGGGAAGTTTGTAGCAAGAAAGCCAATGTTAAAAAAGATAAAAAGCCTTCTGATGTAAATAACCTAACTTTACACCAAAAAGAACAAGAAAAAGAACAAGCTAAGCCCAAATTTAGCAGAAGAAAGGAAATAAGAAAATAATAAATACTAGGACAGAAATAAAATAGAGAATAACAGAAGAAAAATCAAAGCTACTAAGAGTTTGTTTTTTGAAAAGATAAACAAAATTGACCAACATTTAGTGAGATTAAGAAAAAAAGAGAGAAAACGTAAATAAATAAATCAGAAACAAAAGAAGAGACATGACAACTGATGCCACAAAGATAGAAAGGATTACAAATGACTACTATGAACAAGGATACACCAACAAACTGGATAACCTGGAAAACATTTCATAAATTTCTAGAAACATACAGCCTACCAAGATTGAATCCCAAAGAAACAAAAAGTCTGACTAGACCTACAAATAATAAAGACATTTACCAGTAATTAAAGCCTCCCCAAAAAGAAAAGCCCAGGACCGATCCAATAGATTCACTTGTGAATTCTATCAAACATTTAAGGAACAAATTAATGCCAATCCTTTTCAAATTTTTCTAAAAAATAAAAGAGGAGGAATACGTCTTAACTCATTTTATGAGCCCAGCATAAACCGATAGCAAAACCAGACAAAGATACCCAGCATAAAACGATAGCAAAGCCAGACAAAGCCAGACAAGAAAACTACAGACCAAGATCCTTGATGAATACAGATGTCCAAATCCTAAAAAAACAACCAAACGAACAAACAAAAACACACAAAAAAGTTAGCAAACCAAATTCAACAAACATTAGAAGGATTATACACCAAGACCAAGTGGGTTTATCTGGAAGGTATATATGGTTCGATATATGAAAATCAATTAATATATCATATTAACAGAATGGAAAATAAAAATCATGATCATCTCAATAGATGCTGCTGAAAAAGCAGTTGACAAAATTCAACATCCTTTCATGGTAAAACTAGAAATAGAAGGAGATTTCCTCTTCATATAGAATGCCAATGTGTAAAAGCCCACATCTAATATCATACTCAAAGGCAAAGATCAGGAACAAGGGAAGGATGCCCACTCTTACTACTTTTATTTAACATAATACTGGAAATTCTAGCCTGAACAATTGGGCAAGATAAAGAAGTAACACTCATCCAAATTGGAAAGGAAGAAATAAAATTAATCCTGCTTTCAGATCACATGAATAGAAAACTCTAAAGAGTTTACAAAAACTGTTAGAAGTAATAAATGAATTCTGTAAGGTTGCAGGATAAAAATCAATATATAAAAATCAGTTGTGTTTCTTTCTATACACTAATAATGAACTATTTGGAAAAGAAATTAGGAAAACAACCAAATTTACAACAGCACCAAAAGTAATAAAACATAAATAAAATTAAGTAAGGAAGTAAACGACTTATACAGTGAAAACTACAAAACATTGATAAACAAATTAAAGAAGATACAAACAAATGGAAAGATATCCTGTGTTCATGAATTGGAAGACTTGTTAAAATGTCCACCCAAAGTGATCTATAGATTCAATGCAATTATTATCAAAATCACATTGGCATTTTCTACAGAAATAGAACAAACAAAACTAATATTTATATGGAACCAGAAAAGACTCCAAGTAGCCAAAATGATTTTGAAAAAGAACAAAGCTGGGAGGTGTTGTACTTCCTGATTTCAAAATATATTACAAAGATACATTAATTATGACAGTATGGTAATGGCATAAAGACATACATATAGACCAATGGAAGAGAATAGAGAGCATAGAAATCAATTCATGCACATATGGTCAACTGATCTACCACAAGGATGCTAAGAATACACAAAAGGGAAAAGAAAGTTTCTTCAACAAATGGTGCTGGGAAAATTGCATATCCACATACAAAAGAATGAAATTGAACTCTTATTTCATTCCATACACAAATGTCAACTCAAAATGGATTAAAGACTTAAACATAAGACTTGAAACTGTAAAATTTCTAGAAGAAAAAATAGGAAAAATCTTCATAACGTTGGTCTTGGCATTGATCTCTTGGACGTGAAACCAAAAGCACAGGTAAGAAAGCAAAATAGACAAGTGGGACTATATCAAACTAAAAAGCTGCACAGCAAAGGGAACAAGCAACAGAGTGAAGAAAGCATCTTATGTGATTGGAGGAAATACTTACAAACCATATATTAGATAAGGCATTAATATCGAAAATATATAAAGAACTTCTACAGTTCCCTGACATACGTAGTAATGTGGATGAACCTTGAGGGATTATGCTAAACTAAATAAGCCAGTCACAGAAGGACAAATACTGCATGATTTCACTTATATTAGGTATGTAAATGAGTCAAACTCATAGAATCAGAGAGTAGCAGGGACTGTGGGGAGAGGGAAATAGGGAGTTGCTAATCAACAGGCATGAAGTCTCAATTATGTAATTATTATAAATTTCAGAGATCTGCTATACAATGTTGCCCCTTTTATACATATTTACATTCTCACTATGTCTTCATTCTTTTGTGTAAATTTTCATCTGGTTTCATTTTCTTTCTGCTTGAAGAAATTTCTCTAATATTTTTTGTAGTATAGGAATGATGGTGATGAAATCTCTTGCCTTTATTTTCCTGAAAAAATATTCATTTCAGCTTTACTTTTATTTTCTTTCACCTTTACTTTTAAAGCATATTTTGATGGGATTAGAATTCTAGGGTGACAGCTTATTATCTTTGTCATTTTAAGGATGTTATTCAGCCAATTACGTGCTGTACAGTTTCTGCCAAGAAGTCTGCTATTATTCTTATATGTGCTCCATTGAATGTAATGTGTCTTTCTCCTGGCTAATTTAAATACTTTAAAAAATATTTTTTAAAAATATGTTTTAAAAGTACTTTGATTATGATAGTCCTTGTAATTGTCTTTGCTCTTATTCTGCTTGGGGCTCATTGAGCTTCTTGAATCTGTATAATCTATATGTTTATTATTTTAATCAAATTTGGAAAATTTTCAACCATTAATCCTTCTAATATCCTGCATCCCCTTCCCTTCCTCTATTCCCAAGACACAGAAATTAAATTATTTGGTGTTATTCTCAGGGATCACTAAACTTTTATGCACTTTTTCAGTCTATTCCCTCTTCATGGTTTCTAAATTTCACCCAATTTGAGTACAGATTGGTTTTCGGAAAAAGACTCAAGGGGACCTACTTTCATATTCTTTTTTTTTTTTTTAAGATTTTATTTGAGAGAGAGAAAGAGTACATGTGAGCAGGGGGAAGGGCAGAGGGAGAGAGAGAAGCAGACTCCCCACTGAGCAGGGAGCCAGATGTGGGGCTCAATCCCAGGATCATGACCATGGCCTAAGGCAGACACTTAACCGACTGAGCCACCCAGGTGCCCCCCACTTTCATATTCTTAAAACTCTTTTTCTCCATCTTTCTATGACACTCTGTTCACTATTTCCTGCTGCCTTAGTTTCCTAAATTCAGTCTTAATCTATTCAGTTCAGAGGGATCACTAGACTTTGATTGCTTTTCCCTCCTCTGCAATGGAATTTGAAAATTTCCTCTACACAGAAATCTAGGATGATCATAGAGCTCATTTTATTTATATGACTTTCCAGAAATCTTAGTCCTGCACTGCCTGCTTATTGTCCCAAAGAGTTGTTTCACATATTTTCCCAGTGTTTCAGTATTTTTATGATGAGAAGATAAGTCAGAATTCTGTTACTTTCTCAGGACTGGAAACAAAAGTCCAGAAGTACATTTTTGTTGTTCTTGAGATATATAATCAAATTGTTTTCCAAAAGAATCAAACCAATTTATATTACCATTCCAATGACTACTTCCATTAGAACAGCTTCACTGAATTTTCAATGGACTTTTATTTTAATAGCATACTTTGACATAAAATATATATGTGTATGTGCGTGTATGTGTGTGTGTTTTCCTTATTACTCATTCCTCATGAGTACGTGCAGAGTCTATGCTACCTGGAATTGCCATCAAAGCTCACATAATTCTTTTTCTGTAAGATTATTTATGTATTTATTTATTTGAGAGAGAGAGAGAAGGTATAAGCAGGAGGAGGGGCAGTGGGAGAGGGAGAAGCAGACTCCCACTGAGCAGAGAGCGTGACCCTGAGATCATGACCTTAGCCGAAGGCAGAGGCTTAACCAACTGAGCCACCCAGGTACCCCTCACACAGCTCTGTCTATAAATATTTTAGGTATCATTTTCATCTCTGGGATAAATTGTAGAACCATACATTCAGCTTTGGAATCTTGAAGCACTTTATTAATGTGAATCAGCACATTATCATAGATTTGCAGAATATGATAATATATTTGTGTAGATAATAAAAATATATGCCTTATTTTATATTCTATATTTTTTATTAATAAAATACATTAAAACCATCTCTATATCTTGCTATGATTCTTTACTCATTAAAAATAAATTTTAATTTAAAGTCTTAAAAATAAATCAGAAATTGTAGAAAGAAAGTAGAAAAAGGAAAAGATGAAAACAAGGAAAGGTTATCACTTTTAACATCCATGATTTTATTAATAGTTGCACTTAAAAAATAACTACTGTAAAATTTGGAGCATCGCTTTTTATATGGTTGCCGTCTAATTTCATAAATAATTTTATATTCTGCTTTCCCATTTAATAATATACTTTAAAATATTTTCTATTTATCTTTTAGAATCACAGTATATTTTATATGTATATATATATACACTATTGTTGGGCCATTAACCATTTATGCTATTTCCAAATGATTTTCAATATAAATACTTAATACATTTGTTAATCAAAACTCTATTATTGTTTATGATTTTAAATCACTACTACAGGAGGTATATTTAAATGCTCAGAAGGTATAAACTCTTTAAAGGGCACTTAATAAACACTGTCAAATTTTTTTATGAAACTGAGAAAACAATACATAGTTTCACAAATAGTACATGAGACTAGTTGGTTCCCTGCATTCAAATTAGCTTCCACTGTTACCATTTTTTTAAAAATCCAGGTTGAAATTGTATTTCACATCTGACTCTGGTAAATTTCCATTCTAAACAGGGCTGTTTTGGGATTCTGGATCCCTAGGAATTAGGGATTATTCAGATGCAGGGCAACAATCCTGAAAGGCCTGGATGTTTTCCTTTCTCCAGCATAATTAATACAGGTCCAGTTAAGCCTACTTTGCTCAAGGGGCTCTTAGTGTGTAAACTGAGTTAAGCCTGTAATATGGGTGAGGAGCTATGACACTTTCTTATCCCTCCTCAGGTTTCTACGTTTCCAGATCTAGAGTTATTTTGATGATGTACTCAAGTAGCCTCTTTGTGGGCTGCTTATTCATATCAGTCTTAGGGGCCCAATGATCAATTAGCCAGCACCAAAAATTCCTGCAGTTCATACAAGGCTGATTACTATGCAGACCATATTTCCTATCAGGGTGATACATGGAGCATGAAACCTGTGAAGAACTTTTCTCTTACCCAAAAGTTACCTACTGCCTCAAAAGATTAGTGGAGGATAAGTGGAAATAGTTTCCATCTGAGAATAAAAGCCTCAACTTGCTTCAATTTTTAATTTTAGAGAAATATTCACTACAGTGCAAAGTATCGAACAAAGAACTTGTAGAGTAAGTGTTCCTATAGGACAGGTATAGTGATTCCTTCCTAATTCCACTATGAAACAGACTTGAGAGGCAGAAAGGGTTGTGTCTTCAGGGAATGAAAAGAGTTTGTGGCAGATTTTAGGTCCCCTCCTCCTTTCTCTCCTTCCTCATGATGGAATGGAGGATCCCCAACTCAGAGGTGCTCATAAAATTGACAGGTGTTTCTGGAAATGGGGGCAAAGGCAGCTATTGACTTTGTATGAGAAGCTATGAATACACAGAAGTGGTCTGTGGCAAGCTATGATTAAAACAAAATGAAACTCTGATACGGAAAACCTGGCGTTGGTGAGGGTAGGTGGAAGAGTCCAGATCCAGTACCACTTAGCTATCTATAGGCACAGATGGCATTCTAGGTATTTGGTATTCTCTATAAAAATATTAATGGAGGGATATTTTATGATCCAAGAAAGGGGAGAGGATCCAAAAGAGAATACATGTGCAGTGGTGGCTCAGGGGTGAAGCAACTACCCCCTGAGAAGTATTACTAAGGCCTTGAAGTCAGGTAAAAAGGAGCGATGCCCACAAATGCACAGGGTTTTCGCCAAAACACCCACAGGGGACAGAACACTTGTATAGTACAAAGGTCACAGTGATGATTAATTGACCCGTTATCTTCATCATTTTAAGCAAAAGCAAAAAGGACTAATGATAGAGGTAACTCCCTATCTCCCTCCTCCAAAATGGACAGAAAATAATATTTTCCCTCCTCGGGAATAGTGAAGAGTGATCCCGGCATAGAGGGCATCCTTCCTTTCAAAGCCAACAAAAAACACATCTAAGTTTTCTTTGTGGAAATAGAGCTGACCAAGTGATGTTGAATATGTTGTTTTGGCATGAGTCTTTTTCAAAATCAATATGCAGTTATTATAATTTGATATCTAACAGTAGAGTGCCCCTTCCGTGTTATTCTAACCTTAGAGTTGCGTTTGTGCTCTCCTACAAATCATCCTGGAATTCATCTGATGTTCCACTATGGGACTTCAGTTACTCTAGACCTCTATCCCAAACCAGATCATTTTTTCAAATAGATCATCTTTTCTAATAATGGAATGGTAAAAATGAAACCAGTTACCACTTCATCTATCAAATCAAATAAATCAACAATAATGAATAGAGTGGTGACAGATGTCAGAGTCAGATTGCTCTCATTTTTCAGGGATTTATGCTCTCACCTACTTCCTTTTCTCATTAGCAACATGCCTGTTGTTTTTCAAACTACTTAGTATCTGAAGATGCAGTCTCTGAAGATGGAGCCAACTGCCTGAACTTAACTGTCCCATGGCAATTAATACTATTATACAAGGAAAGTGACCTTGTATGGCAGGTTTGAGATGCACTCTGTAGACCATCTACTTTAACACTCTTATTTCAGAGGAGGGAAATGAAGCTAAAGAAGTTTAAGAGATTTCCCATTGCAATTTTCTGTAAATATTTTTTTTTTCTTACATGAGTTTATCCTTGGAATTAAGATACCAGCATTGGGGTTAACTGAATTAGCCACAGAATTGAGCTTTTCTGTAACTTATCTTACCCTTTTATAAAATGGGAATAATAATACCTACGTATTATCTTTCACACAGGAATTTTATGAAAATAAATGTTCCAAATGTATGCAAACAGTATAGTGATGTAAGACAATTACTGTTTGGGTTATAAGTGAGTTTTATTAGTTGAGGTTATGTCTTGTCTTTACATAGCAGGATATCATATAAAGCAAAAATTTCTAATGTTAAGTAATGGAAGACATAAAAGGCAAGAATTGTGCATTTGCGAGATCACAATAGGGCCCTTAGGCTATAATTTGAATGACAGCAATGGGATTTGGTATCTAATCTAGCACCCTAAATTGAGTTGTAACCTGCATTTGGGTGGAAAACTAAATGAAGAAAATTAAAATTATGAATACCTTACTGCCTGTCAACTACTTTATTGCATTTTGGTTAATCATGTTTGTAAACTTCTGAGTCTACCATCTTGGAAAAAAATAACTTTTGAAATAAATTGTTTCTTTCAATTGTTGTTCCTAGATATTAGACTTTTTGTGAAAATGGCACACTTTTTCTCAAAGTTGACTCATTGGAACACACAACCATCAAACAGGTTTTGTCTTAAAGTACTGAATTTTGATTGGCCTTGGCAGCGGTACATTTTAAAGGGACAGATTAACACATATAACCTGCCTGGCTTAGCTGAAATTACTGTTAACATTGTAAACTGACAATTTTGTCTTCTTGAAGCAAAAAAACAAACCACCCCAACCCCCCAAAAAACCCACCAAAACACAGTTTTTCTTCCCAACAAAGGCTTTTTATAAAAGCAATAAGGTAATGGCATGAAGTGTGCTTAGCATGCTGTAATCACACCCCAGGGGGAATGGGAGGTACACCACTGCACCTCTTGCTTTGTAATGACCCAGGGGTGTGATTATCTTATGGTAACCACACTCCCTGTCATGCCTTATTGCTTATATATTCCACATGTCATAATGAATCCTGAAGCACTTTCTAGGTCTTATAGCAAAGACAGTGACTTTGAAGTACAAGAAGTAGCCAGCTTTTCTAGATACACACAGATTAATATTGTATACATTAGGGGGAATTATGAATGACTACTTTTAAGTGCCAACCAAGCCACAAATATTGGGGAACTTTGGGCCTTATGCCTTAAAAAAAAAAAATCTTACTTTAGCTACCTTTTAAAAAAGTTTTATCCCCCTGTTCTAATTTTGATGACTATTAAATTATTCTGTTTATAGAAGGAACATTATCCTTTTCCAAAACCACCAGGGAAATAACATCTATGACATAATTATCTTGTAGTTACTTGGTATGATGTTTTACTATGAAAACTGGAGAATGATGAGCTTTCCGACACAAAAATTAGTTTCATTTGATTTTAAGTGTCCATTATTCAAGAATTACAACCATTCTAACTACAGATTTCTAAATCTTCAGGTGTAATATTTGAGGGAGGGACACTGAGGGAGCATTTTAATTTATTCCACATGATTAAGGGCCTTTATTTATTTATTTTTTTCAAATGTTAGAGTTGCTATATTAGCTCTAGTTATAGTGTCGATTTTATCTTATTGGGAGATAACAGGTAAGCTTTGAGATTCTTCATTGCAACTGTTAATATATTCAAATTAAAATGGGTAGGGTTAATAGTAGACCTATAGGGAAGAAGAGAGATCAAGAGTAGAGCTTTCTGAATTTAGCATGAGGCTTTAATATAATAAGACAACAAGGTAATAAACTAAGCAATTATTTTTGATGCAACTTGCATGATTACCATACCACAGACTGAATCTGCACCTCAGGGAAAGGTTTCCAAGTAATTTTGTAACCTTCGAATGTACAGAGCAGTCAACATCTAAGTCCTACTGTCTCTGGCAGAGAAAAATCTGCAACAGTCTTTTTATCCTGTCATTGTAACCTAGGTGATGAAGATGGTGGCCTTTCACTGTGACCGCTGATGAGTTGATTCAATGTCTGTGTCAGCTTCAGGATCAACCATGTTAACCTTAGGTCACTTCAAGGAAAACTGTGTGTCGAAAGTGACGATTATTTAACCGCCTACCGCATAAGCAGAGATTCTTCTGATTACCATAAAGGTCAAATATGCACATTTTGACTGGTGGTAATGAGTAGTTTTAAAGATGTTTTAGCCTTTTCTTAATCTTGCAGTGTCACTAGGCTTCTATTGTTATGCACCAATGAATGCGTCTCTAATTGTACCATTTGCCCTATTATAGCTTGTACACAGAGCCAGTACGGTGATGTTACTTGTGATAACCGCCTACCACATGTCCTAATAATTATTAGCCTTCAATAAATTGTATAATAAGGTAACTCAAGTCTGGAGAAACCAAAGGTTCTTTAAAAAGTTGAAAGCAATATTTAAGAGGCTCATGTATCAAATTCTAATAATAGTGGAGAACAAAATAGGATATAAAAATACTTTTCAAGGTGTGAAAACCTTCTAAGAATTAGGAAGTATCCTAAAGGACTCCAAATACTAGAATTGTGTGCATGTGTGCATGTGCATCTGTGTGCGTGCACGTACATATATATATATATACACACACTCACACATGTACAATATGCATGTGTTTATGTATAGGCTTATGCATATTTATTTTTAAATTTTTTAGAAGTTCACTTTTAAAAAAGAGGCTTTTTGTCACTTTGTCCCAACGTTAATATTTGTCACAAATTATCTTACAAACAAATTACATCAATTGAAGCTGCATGTAAAAATTAGGTTTTTAGAGGAGAAACGATAGTGTCACTTAGAATTTATAAGAAATGTGAAGTATGTTTCCACATTGAACGGATCCATGCAATTAAATCTTCAGGTATTTTCAAAGAAACTAGCTTTAAAATCGATAAGTTCAAGTAGTTTAAAATACCATTGTACATACACAAAATGGAATAGATATGTAAAATACTACTTAGAATATCAATCTCAACCAAAATCTGATTCTGCTCAATAAATCAGCAGGAATAAAACAATTTCATTTTTTTCTTTGTATTTCAATGACTTCTTGGATTTAATAAGGGCACTAACTAACCTTTTTCATATTCTCTATTTCTAACTTTTCAAAATCCAGTATAGGTGAGTAAATACAATAGAAAAACTAAAAGCAGCTGGGGAAAACACAAATTGGAGGGTATGACAAATCAGATTGAAAACATTAAAATATAGATTAATGATTCAAGTTTCCATTTTTTGTAGATACGTTTAAGTTTCTAAAGATGATGAAAATGTGTGAATATAAGTAGATTCCATGTAAGTATGAGGTTAAAAAGTGGATTTACTTTTGGCTGCCTTTGGACTTTGTCTTATTTCCCTAAAATATGATAAGATGCCATGCTGAAGCTAGTGGGAGAGTGACTCCAAAGCAAAAGAGTAAAATTTGAATTTTAGTAACATGTGAAAAAGAACTTAGCATTTTCATGTTATAAGGTCTTATCGATCGAGCTCTTTAAAAAATAAACAGAAACTTTTATCATGAAATTAAGTAAACACATTCAATAAATTTATGATCATAAAGACAACTTATTAAACGCAGAATATAATAGGCATTGTTAGTTCTCACGTAATTCCAGTGTCTATTGTATGAATTTATATGAATTGGTCTGAATTTATATGAATGTACAGTTTGTCAGACTGTACATTCTACCAAAAATCTAGCTGAAAGGAAAACATTTGTTCTGCATATCACTGAAACACCCATAACCAAGTTAATATTTATATATATGATAGGTTTATAAATCACATTTGGACCTATAGGAATTCTAGTCACATTGGAAATCTGTTTTCCCTAGTTATAAGAAATAGAAAATGAGAAAAGGTAGGAACTTAATTTCAAAAAATATTGTTAAGTCATTTTTAAAATATTTTAACAATTTGGAGTCAAGAAAATACCCAAATTTGAAAATATCATGGATTTCTAGTTATTAATTGGGTAGGTTTTTTTCCTCTCATAGTATTTTGTTTGGAAATGATGAAACAATATAATAGGCTTCCTAGACTAAGGAATGTGACTTTTCTTAAATTTCCTATTGTACATTTCAAATTAGTAGTTGAGATAGTCTAGTACTTAGTATTGGTACTCTATTTAGGGTATTGGGAAATGGTGCTTCTTTGTTTTTTCTTTTACAGTATTTTAAATCTACAAGTATCTACTCAGAAACCTTTTCCTAAACCTTACACCTATAATTCTTTTATGTCATTATATATGTTTATGTGATTTGAAAAAATATATAAATAAGGTAGCAGACATATTCACTAATAGTGATTTTCAAATATAAAGTGGAATAAGTTTTAACTAGTTTTCATGCACTCAGAATAGGTAGATTGCTTCTCTTGAACTTTTTTTTTTTTAAGATTATTTATTTATTTGACAGAGAGAGAGAGAAAGCACAAGTAGGCAGAGTGGCAGGCAAAGGGAGAGGGAGAAACAGGCTCCCTGCTGAGCAGAGAGCCCCATGTGGGGCTCGATCCCAGGACCCTAGGATCATGACCTGAGCCGAAGGCAGCTGCTTAACCGACTGAGCCACCCAAGTGTCCCTCTCGAACTTTCTTTGCACTCTGTTTTCCATTGAAGTCTGTGTTTTGGTCTGTACATGATTAAATTTTTTTAAAGATTCATTTATTTTAGAGAGAGTATGCATAAGCAGGGGGAGAGGGAGAGGGAGAGAGAATCTCACACAGACTCCATGATGAGCACAGAGCCCGAGAAGGGGCTTGATCTCATGACCCTGAGACCATGACCTGAGCAGAAAACCAAGAGTCTGAGGCTCAGCTGACTGAACCACCCAGGCGCCCCACATGACGAAATTTTTATGTACAGAGAGTGCCACTCTCCCAGTGTCATCGTGGAGTCTACTTGTTCTGGCCCATAAGAGCTGATAGTTAAATTATCAGGAATTTTGCAAGGCAGTTGTTAAATATACCCATTATTACAAATTTAAATTATATAAATGCACAACTAAATAAATATAAAACAAAAGTAGAAAACACTCAGAAGTCATCATTTCTTCATTATTTTACTACCTTTTACTATTATATCTGCTGCTAAGGTTATTTATATCTCTTTAATCTATATGGTGAATATACTTGATAGTGGTGTGCTACAGCACTTCTCTTTCTGGGCTGTGTTCAATGACTTTACGTTGTCGCTTGAAATTGGCCATGGTGGGAATATTTAGATCTTGGAAACTGGTAAATGCTACAGATCACGGCGTGGTTTATTGTTTTGTGCATTTTCTGCATTTAAAGAAGTACTGGAGAAAATGTTAATAATGCAGATTAAATTTAAGAGGTATTATATCTGTAGCTGTTATGCTGTGAATAGCACAAAAAGCTGGGGAAATTGTATTCTAGTGTTCAAAAACTACCATCCCATTCAGCAAAGTATTCATTTACATCATTGATGAATGAGTGAAGTTCTGAATTAGTAAGTATATCTCCATGAATACCTGTTTATTGTTCCACTTTTTCTTATTTATTAGTGTAGGTGAAATTATCAACCAACATTCAGGTTGGAACTAGATCCATTCAACAACTGCAACCACGGGTTGCCGACGGATATAACCATTTGGCAAAAATTTTAAACAGAGTTGTGTGAAAATAGCTGGCTATATAGAATTTACCAAACAATATGATCTATTTTGCTATTTGTAAATTATGTTCTATATATCTTTTTTTGATAAAATGTATAATAAACTTATGTAGTATATACACGTACACACATACACACACGCACAGACATTTTTATTTCCCTGAGAGTCATTGTGTAAGAGAGATACAGAGGAATTATAACTTAGCAATAGCTCATTCTAATTTTTAGGATGTCCAGTTATTAGGAAGTTTCTTATGTTTAGAAAATTCTGCTTGATTCAACCACTACCAGGTAATCTTTGGGAGTTAACATTAAATAAATAATTTTTAAATGGTGGCCCTTTAAATCTTGCCCTGATGTTACCACATCTCTTTTTTCTCTCTGGGAGAAATAGCCTTAATTCCTCCACCATATAACTCCTGAATTGATTTCTAAGCTGTGACAATCTAAGTAAGTCCTTCTTCGCGTATTTCCATTAATCAACAATATGCTTAAAATTTAAGGTAAAAAATAAATTTTTGAAGGTAACAGTGGAGAACTTTGCCTCTCCTAGAGCACTGTATTTCTATTCATCTGATATTACACTGATTAAATTGGCAAGCATTTGACTCTGTTATATTTGGAATCAACTCAAACCTCCAAGCTTTTTTAAAGATTTTATTTATTTATTTTAGAATGAGAGAGAGAGTGCAAGTGGGGTGCGGGGGGAAGAGCAGAGGGAGAGGGACAAGCAGACTCCGTGCTGAGCACAGAGCCTGATGCAGGGCTTGAACCCAGGACTCTCAGATCAGGACTTGAGCCCAAAGCAAGAGTCAGAAGATTAACTAACTGAGCCACCCATGCGCCCCTCTCCAAGCTTTCTAATAAGCAAACTGTTGTGACATTAGGTAGCATCTATACTGATTTTAGTATTTTCTTATCTTGATAATTTGAAGTTGACTCTTTAAACCTGGTGAAAGAATTGACATTTATCCTCTCTTTTCCAGTAGTTCTGTGCTATCAGAATTTAGGTGTAACATTTCAAAAGTATTTTGATAATATTACTCCTTGGGATCCAAGAATAGTCAAATTTTGCCCTTCCAAACATTTATATGTCTGCCCAGAGCCCCTGAGGAAACGACACACAGAGAGAAATGCAAACCAATGTTACACTTTGTTAAGAGTTGCGGTCACGTGGTCATATGCTGCGGAGGCTGTAGACCACAGCCAGGCCATCTGTCCTCCTCATTTTCGCAAATTAAATGGGATCTGTGTTTTCAGGTTTGCCATCTAGATTGAGAAAGGAGAGTGATGATTGTGTCTGACTGCGGTCTGACTTCCCAGCCAGTTGAGCGCTTGGAGGAGGTAAGAAAGGAGCTACCTGGTGAGCCCCCCTCCCACGGGGCTGCCCTGCCATCCGGGGTCAACTCAGCAGGCACAGGAAGAAAAAGTATTGGCCTCTGGAACACAGCAGCCCTCGTAAACTCACACTTGATAAACATGGTGGACTCTCTTTGATCAGACTGGCAAATTTCTGTCCCTAAAGTGGAGACAGGCATCCAGTAATAGGAAAGAAGTTTGTAGAAAGTTAACCTAAGAGTCCTTTTCCCCCGCTTTCTCCTTTTCTTTAACCCACTAGACTTAAGAGCCAAACTATGATCAAGGAGAAATGTGTTGTGCCCCTTAGGACAGGATTCCAAAAGCTTACCCAGGGTGTCCTGCTACTTTGCTCTGGCCTTTATGAGCCTTCCCAACCTCTCCCCACCCACCCCCACCACTGGCATTGTGACATGGAGCCTCTTGTCAACAGAATTAGCATTTCTACCATTGCTCCAATATATTTGAAATGGGTCTGCACAGAACGTGAAGTTTTAACTCCAAGTTACAATGTATAACATGCACAGCATTCGCCCTATTTCCACTTTTCTATCTATCTCTAAATATGTATAACCGCTTTTCTAACCTAGCTTAACCGAAGTGGTTATTCGATGAGTCCAAATGATACAGTTAAGAATGAATCATGTTTGAACAATATAATCCCTAAATTCACACTAAACTATTTGTATATGATAAAATTTTTTTAAATGTTAAGTGTCGACCCACCACAACTCTTTCCTCCTGGAGCAAACCTGCCCATGGGGAGTATTCGTTCTTCAGCTCTGCTCCTGTGGGCCCTACATCTCACCAGGCAGGCCTTCGCCTCGCTGCCAGACACACGAGCTGAGGAACGTGCCCATATATAAGAAACACTTTCTGACTCTGCTTAGAATATGTGTATTATTTATAAAATCAAACAATAATCAGAAGTATATGAAAGATAGCAAAGATCACTTGAAATCCTACCACAAGCAGATGCCAACCATCAGTGTTGTGCTGATGATACTTTTCAAGCATCTTTTTCATAAATGCACAGTCATTAACATTTCATAAAAACAGAAACGTCATGCATTTGCTTTATTCTTGAATCTTGTAAAACAAGGTATAGCAACTTTTCTTCTTAGCTTCTCCTCTCAGTTTCTTCACATTCCTGTCTCTCTGTACCACTGCTACAGCATGTATTCACAACTGGGTGTGCATTCTGGATCCCCTTAACTGTGGCACTGTAATCATATTTAAGTATTTGTATTCAGTCTTGCTTTTTGATGGGAGTTGAAGAATAACACCTCTTTTCACTACCTATGTTCTGAACAAATAGAAAAAAATACAACAACAGATGTAGCAAATGGAGGATAATAATGCCATTATTGTCATTATAATATAGGCTACATTGGAGTTTGTGAAAGCCAAATGAATCTGTTGAGTTTCAGGTTCCGGTGGACTTAACCACCCAGTAGGAGGCGCTGCTCAGCTGGGGCAGGTTCCTCACCTTCCGTGTCTGTGGGGGGCAGGCCTCCACCTGTAAGATTTAGAGTGCAGAGGAGCAGAGTTGGGGAACTGGCACTCCCTGTGGGCAGGCTTGCTCTACAAGAAGAGTGGTGTGGCGGGGCTAGCAATGACCTTGCGCAGGACCAACAGCTGCCCGTGGAGTTACAGAGCAGAACAACTTTTCCCTGAGACTCTCAAACGCCCAATAAACACAGTGTGGGTAGGATCAAACATGCCCTGCTTATTTTTCCCAGGGTTACCTATTGATGTCACTTCACCTGCCCAGGAATTATAGTTTGAGATTCTTATTAACATGAGAGGAACGTCTTCTCCTAACACATCAGTTGTGGATTTCTTCTTCATATCATTTAAATGGAATCCTATTTGTACATACCTCTCTGATTCTTACTTTTGCACTCACCAATACATCAAAGAAATCTCTCAATATTTACAGGTATGGACCTAAGTCTCTGAAATTAAGTACAGACGAATAGCAAGGGTGTACCACAATTTATTCAACTAATTACTCTTACTATTTTTTATAATTGCTTTGCCTTATACAATTTTGATTTTTATGCAGTTAGTATGTTGATCTTTTATATATTCTGAGTATCCCATTTTAATCAAAAAAAGGCCCATCTAAATATATATGTATGTTCTTCCATAATTTTTGAGACTTTATGTTTAAGGCTTTACTTTATCGAAACTGGGGTGACCTATAAACAATAAAACTACATTATTACTCTAAAAATATTTATCAAACACCTTTGGACATAAGCCTTTAATGTGCTGGTCTTGTTATATCTGTGAGACAGATTTCCTGGAGTGAGACGATTGAGTTGAAGGACATATGCAATTTTAATAGATATTACTAGGCTTTCACATGGATTGAAATGGTTCGCATTTCCACCAGCAATGTATAACAGGATGTATTTGCTTGAATACCCACTAGCACTAAATATTCCCACTTACTTTTCATATTTGCCAATCTAACAAATATAATGTGATAGCTTCCATTTACGTGCTGGCTTGTGCACTGAGGTCTCTGATAAAAATTCACTTCATTGGAGAGGACTTTCCAGTCTAATATATCTGTAATAGCCAACCTCCCCAATCAGCAGACTCTACACTTTTATCCTGATTTTTAACTTTTGTACTACTTATCTTCAGGTTACATGTTTTTATTTGTATATCATTTCCTTCACATTCACCTCATATAAAAGCTTCATGAGAGTCACTTTGTACTTTTTTTGTTTGATGTTGAATTCCTAGCACTTAAATTCAATAAGCAATCAATTTGCATTTACCTGCGTATAAATCAAGCATTTTTTCATTGTCTACTGGTCGCTTGAATTCGCTTTTTTGAGTTGCTTATTCATATTATTAACCATATTTGCAATCATTTTCTCAATTTCCAAGTGTCTGGGTATATTATAGATACTATCATCTTACATATACATTGCAAATGTTTCCCTCATTTTTAAATTTATGACCAACTCTCTTTTATAGTTTTAATTTTTATATAGCAAATATGTCTTTCTTTTCTGTTACATATTCTGGGTAGCCTATCTTAATTAAGATTCATCATCTATATACAGAGAGTAAGAGAGAGGGAGGGAGAGAGAAATAGGTTTTATTTATTTTTACATTTCAGGCTTTATTTTATCTAGAATGGAGATGAGCCCAGCTTTATTTTCTTCCAAGTTGATATCTACTTATACAAGCAATGTTCTCAAGTTAGTCATTATTCTCCACTCAATGGAATTACCATCTTTGTCATGTATTAAATGTCTTACCCACTTGAATCTCTCTTTTGGCTTTCTATACACTTCAGTTAATCTATTTGTCTATTTCTACTTTGATTACAATACCATCATAGGTTATATTAATAGCTAAGAAAGCATGTCTACTTTTATTTTTTAAATATCTTTTGGTTATTCTCATGAACTTGATGTTTAATAGAAATTTTTATCTCATTAATAAAGAAAACACAGCACTGTTGGGTGTTTATCTGAACTGCATTTAGGTCATCAATTTAAGCGGTAATGTATATTTTGTATGAGAGTAAATCTTTCAATCCAAGAACACATGTATTAGTTACCTATTGCTGCCTAACAAATCATCCTAAAAAGTGGCTTAAAATAACAATTATTAGTTATTATCTCTCAAATTTCTGTGGCTCAGGAATTTGGGAGTGACTTGACTAGAAGGTACTGGCTTGGGTTTTCTCATGAAGCTGCAGTCAGATGATGGCTGGAGCCAGAGTTACTCCAAAGCTTCATCATTCTCATGTCCGATGCCTGGGCTGGGAAGCACCAATACCACACAGTAAAATGGTCTGTATGTTGTTGCCGCCATCACTGGAAATTTCCACCTCTCCCAACATGGTGTATCTTTACATTCATTCTGTCCTTTTTATAGGATTTTTGGTTTTATGGGTTCTTCACATTTCATGTTAAATTTATTCTCAACTATTTTATAATCATTTCTATTGCACATGAAGTATTTTCCTGTTTTATTTCTATTTTCTTCTTCTTTTTTTTTTTTTTTGCTAGTATAGAGAAATCTACTGGGGTATTTAAATACTTACTTTAATCCAGTTGCCACATTTCCTCATAAGTTCAAGTAGGTTTTTAATAGAATCTTTTGGGTTCTCTTATTCAGTAATATTTATTAACAGAATGAGATGATTTTCCAAAATGATAACTGATCAATTTTTCTTCTATATTCTAGACATGAGCATCCCTGAAGAAATGTTGAATAATAGCGGATGGCCAGCATTCTGTTCTTGGTCCTTATTTTAAAATAAATGGCTCTGTTTTATCAGGTAGATTGATGCTTGTTATTTCTTTTGGTAAATAACCTTTATCATATTTAAATAATGCCTAATTCTATTGTACTTGAATTACCTCAAAACATTGGCATTATCTATATTTTACAGGTTAGATGGGGAACTATGAAGCACCCAGTATTGGTGTCTTTTTAAATCATCAATATTTTTATCCCTATTTTGATCTCTTCTATGGCACTTTTTATTTTATACTTCTAATTGTATTCACTTTTTTATTTATATTTTGCTATGAAATCATTGATTTCTTGCAAATTTTCTACTTTATTTCTAGATTTACATTTCTCATTTATTTATCCACCCAATATATATTCTTCTAGATCTAAGGTTGAGAGGGTTAGGTTAATCATACATTTTTTGTTTCTTGAGCTCTATAGCTCATGGCTTTCTACATTCTTTCTACAATTAGCAATGGCTTAATTCATGGTGGTTTTGTTATGCAGATGACCTCAGTGTCCTATCTTCCTGTCTCTTCTTATAAGGGTACTAATCTCATTCATAAAGGCTCCACCCTCATGATGTTTTAGGCCCCACATCTAAATGCTGTTACATAGGAAATTACATTTTCAAAATATATATTTGGGGGGGTACATAAACATTCACCCCATAGCACTTAGAGAAAATGAGAGTGAAACTAAGTATAAGCTAAGAAGAGAGAGTTCTCATGGGTCAGGCAGAGAGCCTGGCTCACCAAGGCATCCCTAACAGCATGCTCAGACAATTGGATTATCAGGTCCCTCTTCTCCCTCAGGAGAACCAGTAAGAGAATAGGCAGACAGAAAATATATGGGGAGGGGGGTCAGAAGAGACCACTCTTTTTAAAGCATTAATACTTTCTATAATTCATCGCAATTATTTATATAAATTTTAGTCTTCCTATCAAATTGTAAATATTTTTAGGATTAATTTCCTCATTCTTTTTTGAAATTATATTATTCTTCTTTAGTGTATCAGTGTGTATCTTAGTAATTGACTGAATTCATCACTGGTTAATGTATCTCATTAATTTCTGCCTGTTTTTCCTTTCTTTAAATTTTTTTAAAGATTTTTATTTATTAATTTGACAGAGAGAGACACAGCGAGGGAGGGAACACAAGCGGGGGAGTGGGAGAGGGAGAAGCAGGCTTCCCGCGGAGCAGGGAGCCTGATGCGGGGCTTGATCCCAGGACCCTGGGACCATGACCTGAGTCGAAGGCAGACGCTTAATGCCTGAGCCACCCAGGCACCCCTCTGCCTGTTTTTCAGTCTTTCAAATTAGTTTTTAATTTTTCTCGTGTTATCCAGGAGCTAGCTATTCGATGAGATAAAGTTTGAAGTGTCTCACATGGTGTCTGGTCCTTAGGAAGGGCTAAATAAATGGTAGCTATTATTAGTAGTAATAGTTTTTGTGTTATACACTGATCTGATGAATGTATAAGAAAAGGGATTTATGTAAGAACTAGTAAGTTCTCTCCAAATTTACAACATAATTACTCCTTTTTGGATATGATAATTTTAAAAACTGAGTTTAACTGAATGTTCAAACACCCCGTCCACATGCTCTGCCTTTTTAAAAGTGGAAATATTTTAGGAGACATGATGATATATTACAGAAATCAAAATACATTATGCTTATTTCATTTCCTTATTTTGAAGCATATATAAAACATGTATTTTATAACATAGAGTAAACCTTTATGGAGAATTGAAGTCATGGTTTCTAGTTTGTGTAATGTATGTTATATTTTCAAAATAACTCTATACTTACTTATCAGCAAGCTAGTTTTCCTTCTCTACCCTATGCACTAAGCCATGATACTACAGTCAAGAAGAAAGAGCAAATCACTGAAGTAAAGTCCTTGCTAGAAAGAAGGGGAAAGAAAATCCTGTCTCTTATAGTACAGGTGAGGGGCAGCTATACTTTAAATATTGAAGGAAAGATAAAAGAGAAGCAAGTGTTAAGATACTTGTTTCTGACCTCCTTTTTCCAGCATGAAATCTTAGAGAGGTAGAGAAGGCTGCATAGGTGAAGATGAGAGCAAAGGGTCTTTTACTTTACTTCCTGTTGGTAGTTGGTGAGGGTCTACCTTGCAGGTGGATGGGCCAGATGGGTAGGGGCATCAGATGGGAAGAGGTGGCACAGCATCGCTGAACAGTGAAAGAGAACTTGAGCAAATACTTGCTAGCTATTCTTGGCTTCCTGTGGTATAGAAAGGAGCGAGAAGCTCCTGTGTACTCTAAGAGAAAGCCGAATCTAGCTGGCTGAGGAGAGTGCCAGGAGAGGTGGCAGCAAATAGGTGTAAAAGTGACCCTTTAGCCAAGCACAATGGGACAGTCTTCCCAGGCAAAGGGTCAGCCCCATTTTGAGGATTTATGGTCAGGGGATAGCTGAGGTAGGTTGAGTCAGCAGTGAGAACCACCATTTCTGATGACGCAAAGAGAAGACAGACAACCCGATCATGAACCCTCCAGTCTCTTGGTGCCTGAAGGGCTGAGTTTTCCCTTAAACCTCTATATCACATCTCCCTTATGACACAGAACAGCAAGCTCCAGAGCCAGATGTTATGGTCCAGAGGGGTATGTTTTCTATATTATGAGGGAACCATATATGGTAACAGCTAGTCTGAGCCCTTACCATTATAAATGGTAGCTGATGGAATTTAGTAAATCTTCTCTTAAAATAATATCATGGCTTGCTGATATGGTGCCTTGCTGAAAAATCTCATTTTGAATGTCAAAAGTGAAATACTATTTTCATACAAATCCTAATATCCCACTAAGGAAATGGATGCCTTAGACCAAAAAGGGCAAGCATCTACTTGGAAAGGGCAAAGAGACTCATTAACAAGCTTCAAAATATCATCTCTGTTATATTTATTTTTGAAACTAGTTAGAATATCATAAAATACTATAGCTGTGCATACAATTTATCATACATAAAGCAAAGATGGTTAGACTTGAAAGAGATATTATAAATCATCTTGTCCAAGCTCACACAAAGAACCCAAAGAGGTTTAGGTAACATGCCTTGGGCCAAACATCAAGTCTAGAACAAAGCCAGCGAAGAACCCATTCTTGATTCTCATTCTAGGGTCTCCTCTCCTGCCCCTCATCTCTACAAAGTCGATGACTCCTTATCCTTGAATATTTAGCCATCCATCTGTAAGTGTTTCAAGACACAATGCTTCATTGATTCTTTCTTTTGCAGATGCAATTTTCTGCTTAAATTCTGGCTCTAAAAGGGGCTTGCTCAAGGAACAACTGCTGGGCAAATTATATGATGATCTTAGTAATTTAGAAACATCATGCCAATATTAGACTTCTTAATTCTATTTTTTTTAATTGCAGTTATCTAGAGAATTCTCCATTCTGGTCAAGAAATTTTCATGGTAATGGTTTTGATTTTTAAAGACACTTAAATGTTTCTTTTAAAAGAAAGACCTAGAAAATTCTTCCACTATTATTAATTCTCAGAAAATAATTTAATTGAGCCTTACTGAAGCTAATTAAAAGGATAATTTCTCATTTTGCTTTGTGGTCCCATGGACTTAATTCAACCAAAGAAGTATTTTATTTTTTTTATTTTTTCGGAGGTAACCATGTGCTCAGAGCTGCACCAGGGGAACAAGATGAGAAATGCCCTCATATTTCTATTCTTCTTATCTCGTGACAAAAACATCTTATACTAGTTGACTTTTTCTGAATAATTTCACTCTTGCTCATGCATGCTTTAATTATTTCAATTTTATTTATTTATTTTATTTTATTTTTTTATTTTTTAAAGATTTTATTTATTCATTTGAGACACAGAGATAGAGAGAGAGAGAGAGCATGAGCAGGGAGAGAGGCAGAGGGAGAGGGAGAAGCAGGCTTCCCGCTGAGCAGGGAGCCCGATGCGGGGCTCGATCCCAGGACTCTGGGATCATGACCTGAGCCGAAGGCAGACACTTAACCATCTGAGCCACCCAGGTGCCCCTATTTCATTTTAGATGCTATTGAATATCTTTACTCTTAATGTTAAGAAATATTGCTTTGTTTATTAATAATAATCCAATATAATTCAGCAAACATTTATTTACTTTTATTTAACATGGTGCAGCCTTTACTATGTGGCAGGCACTACTGTAAATGCCTCATTAAGATTAACTCAGGTATGTACTATTATATTACACAACTTCCTGTTTTATAAATGAAGAAACTGAGGCACAGAGAGTATAAGGTAACAGTAAACAGGTACTAGCTATATAGGTTTAACTCTTAAATGCTGATTTTAGGAGCCAAGCCTTAGGTTGGTATGAAGGATATCAAGATGAATGAAGTATTATCTGTGCCCTCCAGAAGCTTGGCTTACAAAGTACTCTTGGTAGAGAGAGATGTATAAAAACAGTACTGTTTACTAGTATGGAGACATGTAAAAAGTGGTATGGGAAAATAGAAAAAGAATTTCAGAGGAAGTAACACTGAAGTTGTGCCATGAGAATGAGGAGAAATAGAATGTTATTTAAGCAAAGGTTAAAAAAAAGGGGGGGTGGAGAGCAAATCCCAGCCAGTGGAAAAGTGCAAGACATATTCCTAGAAACATATTCATCTAGTGTGGCTGGGAGTTGAAAAGAAGTGACAAAAAAACAGTGTGAAGTGTTAGAGTAGGGCCAGGTTAAAAACGACATTCAAAGTGAGAGTCAAGATTCCAAATTTATCCTGGGGGTGGGAGTGGTTATCTAAGTTTTTTTCACATATGAGAATGATGTGATTACTTTTGAGTTTTAGAACTTGAATCTAGCAGTAATGTGGAGAAGGGATCTGGGTGAAGAAAGACTGAGAGGCTACCAATTAAGGGGATACTGCACTAGTCCAGGCACAAGACAATTAGGGCCTAAACATGGATAGTGGTGATGAGAATAAAGTAGAGGAAAATGGTAAAAAGTATGGGTAGACAGGTTTGCAGGACAAGAGAATCAGGTCACTTCTGGAAATAGCGAGTTTAAGGAAAATATGCCTCAAATGTAGTTGCAAATACTGATGAAAAAGAGATCAGGGTATGTGACGTGGATTTGGGAATCATCAGGAATCCTACCAATGGGAGCTGTGAGACTGGAGAAATGGGTGTGATATGCTCGTAGAGTTAAAAATGGTAATAGAATCTAGCAGAAGAAAAGATAGTAAAGGAGGGTAATCATGGGAAAAGAGCATCTGACAAAACTCAGAGAAAATTTCTCAAGCAGCAGAAATGGTTATCCACCTTAAATGCAACAGAATGTTAAGAGGAGGAGGACCACGAAACCTGGTAGTTAGGAGGTCAATTAATATAAAATCCCCCTTGGGCTTCAATTCTTTATTCTTCATGTGGTTTGCTGAATCATGGCCCCCAGAGATGTCCATGTCCTAATCTCTGTCACCTGTGAATGTTACCTTATATGGCAAAAAGGATTTTGCTGGTGTGACCAACTTAATGGCCTTGAGATGAGGTTGATTATTCTGCATTATCCCGGTGGTCCCAATGATGTAATCACAAGTGTCCTTCTAAGAAAAGACAGAGGGACATACACTACAGAAGTAGGAGGCAATGTGAGGACCAAAGCAAGGTGCTATGCTGCTGATCTTGAGCCAAAGAAAGCAAAGCATGCATCCTTAGAAGCTGGACAAGGCAAGGATAGGATTCTCCCCTCAGAGACTCCAGAGGGAGCATTGACTCTGCCCCTCTCTCCCCCTCTGTCTCGCCCTCCCTCCATCTCTCTTTCTCTCTCCCTCTCTCTCTCTACACACACACACACACACACACACACACACACATCACTTCACCACTGCAGCCTAAATCAGAGCAAAGTTGAGGGGCAGGGGAACAGCTTAATATTAAACTGGACTGGACTTTTTAGTATCTGGGATATGAAATTATTTGTTAATACCCAAGAATATCCAATATGCCTGAGATTTCATGAAGAAGGAACAGCAGATGAGATGGCTGGCAGTGAGAAAGAACAATATTGTTCTCATCTTAAAACTTTAGACTCCAGTTCATCCAACACCGCCTATACTGGAAATGATGTAACTGAAGCCCACCAAGAGTGGTCAACCTGCAGGTTGAAAGTTTAAAGGAAAGACAAATATAGATGGATGGTGGTGGGAGATGACTAAGGAAATGGGAGTGAAATATTTCAAGATCAGTAGTTCAGTAGAATGTCTTAAAAGCAATAGCAGATAAGTAGATACCATTCTTCTTTTTTTTTTTTTTTAAGATTTTATTTTTAAGTAATCTCTACATCCAAGGTGGGACTCAAATTTATAATCCCAAGATCAAGAGTCTCATGCTCTATCAACTGAGCCAGCCAGGTGCCCCAATAAGTAGCTATCATTCTTAAAAATCAAAGAAATATGAAATGAACATTAAGTAAAGTACAAAATATAAGACCCTATCTAGCAGAGGTCACAAACTCAAATGTCTACTAGAAGCCAAGTTTTAGAGAAAGAAAATAGTGCCTCATCAAGCCCAACAGATAGCATGTGACCTCTAAAAGGAACAGCTGCAACCTGTCATTGCCACAAGAAGTTAGTAGATCCAGATTTTCTAATTTTTAGGGAAAATAATAAATAAAAACATAAATAAACTTCAATTTTTATATCCAGTCTTCTAATTATTAGCTGTAGGCACTGTATTAGCTTCTCACTGCTGCTACAACAAGATGCCGCAAGTTTAGTGACTTAAAACAACACAAATTTGTTCTCTTGCTATTCTGGAGGTCGGAAGTCTAAAATGAGTCAGCAGTCTAAGTGATGTGAGCCTCCAGGAAAGAACCAGTTTCCTTGCCCTTTTCAGATTCCACAGGAGACCTACATCCTGTGAATCATGGCCCCTTCTTGCATCGTTGGAACCAGCAGCATAGCATCTTCAAATTTCTGTCCCTCTGCAAAGGATTCTGACTCCTCCAGCGTCCCTCTTAGAAGGAAGTACTGATAACATCAGGTCCACTTGGACAATCCAGGATAATCTCAAAACCACCTCTGCCAAGCCATATAAGGCAACATTCACAGGTGCCAGAGATTAGGACATGGACACTGGGGCCATGATTCAGTCTATCATGGCAACCAATAGCAAAATTATAGTATGTTAGCCAACATAAAAAGGGCTAATTAAACACACTGATGAGACAGTCATCTTGCAAGCTTTCGGTTTGTATTTTTGGAACTTTTCCTTGGGTTCTTGACTTATTTTATTCCTCTGGCTTTATGTGGCATGTCTTACCCAACAGAGGGTTGCAAATGGAAAGAGAACGTGGAATAAAATGATAAATGTAGATAGTAAAGTTTGTTCCCATATCATTCTGTGAGTCAAAGACTTTATGGGCAATACTCTTGAAAATTTTGTGGGTTTTTTTTGGGGGGGAGGAGAGGTAAGGACTTGCCAGATGCATTTCAATTAAGTAAATACAGAACTATTTGAATCTGATTTTCTAATGTATATGACTATAATATGATTTGTGGTTCTCACCTCACACAGCTGTTGGTCAAAGTAAACATTAGTGATTTTCATTTGGAGAAATATTGTGATTTATCAAGGTTTATTACACTGGCAAATTTCCTAAAATATTTTTAAGGGCAACATAATAACACATGGCACATTTTACCTCAATTGTCCTTTTAATGTTTTTTTTTTTTTTCTGGTCTTTTTGGCATTATACAAAACATTATAAGATTTCTAACAACAAAAATGGTGGTGGAAGTCAAGGCAGATGGTCAAAAAAATAATGCATGTGTTGCTTAGGTCTCAGAAGCAAGTTCTGTGTGAAACAGAAGAAAAACCTTTTGTTCTCTAGTTAATTACCTCATTATGTTGTAGGTACATAATTCTTTCTGAAGAAACCAACCCATTTGAAGAGAAATCACAAAATATTATGGATTATATATCCATGCAGAAATATTAAAGATGTTGCCTTCACATAATAAAGGATTTGTGTTCATGTGAACAAATTTAAGCTTAGGCAACCAGTGTTTCAGTAATGTTTTAATTCCTGTCCACATAAAAATCCTCTTTTGTTTGTAAATAAAAAGGGGAAATATTTCACTGTGGCATGTCCATCTGTTACCTGAACAGTCAGTGAGGTGATGCAGTTAATCACCACATTTTATAATGAGATTTGAAGTTAAAGCTATACTCAGCTTTCTTGCATGCAGGTATACAACATTTGCTCACCAAAACTAACTCATTCTCTCAGCTTTGTGTTTGGCTTCCAGTATGAGACAGTTCAACACTCGAAGATACAGGTTTCCTATGAAGTTGTATTTCCATAAAGACCAGTCTTCCAAATGGGTGTACAACTTCTAATGGTAAAACCAGGGATGGAAGAAAGGATTCAAAAGCAAAATCTGTTGGGTTGCAAGATATTCAGAGAAATGAGAATCTCCCATTTATTTAACCTGACTGCACTATCATATATGAAATAGTGGGAGGGAAAAACCCTTGCAACTAGCTTGCCCGCTGAGACTACCCCAGCTTTCTCCTCTGCAGCGCCGTTAGTCGTCGTTTCTGAGAAGTGTGATTCAAAGCCATCCTGTGAGCCTCACATTCCTTAGCAGAACCTCCAGTGCAAGGCCCACTATTTCAGAGCTAGGTGACTCACTGAAAGAGGATTAAAAAAAATACTAGGATCCTCCTGAGATGACCGTTTCAGAAGCTGCTCCTAGGTAGCAAGGAAATAAAGGGTCACGCATTTAGGTCATGCATTATTTTTGGAAACTGGCCACATTGCTCTTTCGAAGAGGTTACATTTCCATCTACTCTTAGGATGGCCAATGGTGTAGGGAATGCTATTAAAACCATGCCTTTATTATGGAATTCTTAAAAGAGCCAAGTTTTTTTTTTTTTACAAAAAAAAAAAAAAAACCACAAAAAAACAAATTTTCCTGGGTATCAGGAGCACTTATATTTCTTAGAGTGGAAAACAAAGTGTTAAAGAAAAACTTCCCTCATTTAAATATACCTGGAACTTTTAACTAGGATCATAACTTCCAGTAAGAAGGAAAACAAGAAAGCATGTCAAACATCACATACAGATACAGGTGTGTGTCATTATCTTTTTGTTGGTTCAAACATGTGGTACTTAATAGAAGATGATAAATTATCTTTGGGACACATCTGGAAATGCACACAACTGCAAGGACGTGGGACTTAATTGATCACTAGAAACAAAATATGAAAGATTTTAACTTTTTGCTGATGGTATTCATTTCTAATCCAACCCTAAAAAGGAAGCACCCTCTGCTGGATTATGTAAGATATAACTGTGACCCAAAAAGTGAAAGTGAGTTAGAGTCTAGCTACAATCAGAGAGAGAAATTATTACTGTGTATCCACATCCATCATGATATTTACCACCTGACCTGGATCTGAGACAGTTTTGAAGACTGAAAATACAGCATTTATTTTCTGCATTTTAGTATGACGATTTAATATTAGTGAATAGGATGTGTATGAAGGCATAAAAGGTCTAGGGAAGCTAATCTTTGCAGGTTAAGGCAACAAATGAAATACATAGTCTAATAGATGTTTCAGTGGTTACAATATTTCAAACGCAAATTATATATAATGGTTAAAGATGTAAAAACTTTCAAATTACTCTTGCAAATTCTTCTATATATGGTGGTAAATGCTAAGTGTTTCCCTGATGATAAAACCATAAAAATATTAAGTGAATACCAAATTATATTAGAAAATAATATTCATTCAGTAAACAATTCTTAAGAAATTATTTCTACAAATGTGTTTCTATATTATAACTAAGATTTTTCAACTGATCTTTTTCCTGTTTACTTATTTGTGAATTAGCATTTAATGCTGGTAGATAGTATCTGGAAGTGTAAGGCACCTTGTTTCTTTATTGAATAAATAACTCAAAGACACATAAAGACAAGCACATATGTCTAAAGCATATATTCATGTTAAAGTCTAGAAAAATGCAGATCATTCTATGTCTTTGCAGCTTCAAATTTAGGCAGAATCTCATGTTATTTGGTCCAGCCAGATTACTATCTGTATATATCCACAGAGAATCTACTCTCTACTGATTAGTATATCAATACACTAGACTATTCAAAATTTTACTGTAGTTAAACTTATAAGGATTTTTGAGAGAATATTTCTAGCTTGATGTCTCATACAGTATTTTTGAAGAATATTAGTGTTTTTGTAATATTGCTTTTAAGTCTGTATAAAGATAAAATAATCATGCATCATCATAATATAGGTTTTAATTCTTAATGTATTTATGAAAAAAGAGACCCAGTAATATTTACCTAAGTCATTTCTAGACTACTACTGGGTGGATAGCAGAATAAAATTATAACTAAGATTTTTCATCTGATCTTTCTCCTGTTTACTTCTTTGTAAATTAGCATTTAATGCTGGTAGATAGTATCAGGAAGTGTAAGGCACTTACACTTATTTCTCTGGGATGCTATTGTAGAGAACTGAAAGTTATTTGAAAACAGTGACCATGTCTTAATTTTTGAACCCCTAGCTCCTAGTAAAGTAGCTAGAGCATCATAAGTATCAAATAAACATTTATTTCTGAAAACTTAAATTTAGAATCTAAATTTAATTTCCCTATTTGAAGAATAATAACTGTTATTAGCATGTTGAGATTCTTCTGGAAACTTGTTCCCTTGATTATTCTCTGTTTCTTTTATTTCTCATACTTCTCCACCTCCTTCTTCTTTGGTTCTCCTGTCAGTGTCTGGCTATACAAAAATCCCTGTCATGAAGCACCAGCACCTGGCACAGTGCCAACCACCAAAGACATACTCAATAAAAAACTGTTAATGAAATAATGAGGTTCAGGCTTCCCAATTAGGAGCCATTAAGTCTATGCAATTAGGGAAGAATGAAGTTCAGCTTTTAAATAACAGTATAACCCATCAGAAAGGTAAAATTGACAAGTACACAGATAATCCATACACAGTAATCTAGTTATATCACTCCCGAAGTTAAAATTTCTCAATAGTTCTCCATTGCCACAAGGTTAATTTCACACACCGGCACGCCTTACGAGACCCCCAGGCCAAGCGGTGGACTGGATAACAGAATTCGTGCAGATATGGAAATGCACGGACTAGAAGTGCAGTTCTACCTCTGCTTCTTGTCAGCCCTATTACTCCACTGAGCTTCCATTTCTTCATCTGTAAAACTGGATTAATATTATACACTTTTTAGGGCCATTGTGAGGATTCAAAATAATGCACACAGAGTGCTTAGAAATTAGGAAACAGGAAACTCCAAATGAATATTCCTTATTTGCCATCATTTCTTCTATTGCCTGGCAGTTACTATAAGCTATCCCATTTCCCTGGTATTCACCCAAAAACATATTTTTCTTTGCATATCCTACTACTCTTGATGAATCTGGAGAACTCCTAGTGATCCTTCAACACCCCTATTGAAGAATATACTTTATAATGCCTTTTTTTTTTTCCAGCTCTCCCAAGCAGTGTTATTGCAACTTTATGCCAATACTAATCCTCATGCATAATTTCATTATAACTTTTGCTATGCTGAATTGCAATTATTTTACCTGATGCCTATCACGCAATAGGTAGTAACAACATTGCATTGACTAAGTAAATAAAAGAGATAGAGCTTTGGTTACTCAATATTGATTATCCGTTATTACAGATCATGTATTATTAAGTGTTGTAAACAATGCAAAGAAAAGAAAATATCTCAAAGGGAAACAAAAAAACGGGGAAAAAAAGAAATGAGCTATTCAAAGGAGTATAATGTATAATAAACTTCACGAGGGTGTAAAGACAGTAAGAACTACATAAGACAGCTAGAGTACAAAGACAGTGTTTCATTAACAAGATATTGTTGAGATGGAACTGTGAAGACATGTTAAGTTTTAGATGTGAGAGGGTTTCAGAATGACAGCATGATTTCTAAGCTTGGTAACTGGAATGATAGAAAAATACTCAATGCAGAAAACATTAATAAGAAAAGCTAATGAATCCTGTTCTAAACAGCTTACAAAAACGAAATCTTTTGATCTCTATAATAACCCTATGGGGTGGACTCTAACATCACGATTTTACATATGCAGAAGTGAATGTCCCGAAAGATTACAGGAGCTGCTAGGAAAGCAGATCTTAAATGTTCTAACCACAAAAAAGAAATGGTAATTATGTGATGTGATGGAAGTGTTAGCTAATATTATGGTGGTAATCATGTTGCAATATATAAGTGTATCAAATCAACAGGTTGTGCACCTTGAAGTTATACAATGTTATATATCAACTGCATCTCAATGAAGTTGAGGAAACTAAAACGATTACAGGAATTGCTTCCAAAGCACTCAACCAGTAAGTGACAGATTCAGGATTTAAGGCGAGGCAGTTCACCTCTAGAGGCCAAACCCTTCTGTGCTATATTGCCTCATGTGTAAGTCTATCCTGAGTCTGAGGGGTATGTGCAGGGGATGGGATGGTGGAGGAATCATCCCTCAAGGACAATGAATTTGGCTGACTCTGTTTGCATGTTCAGCTGATCCTTTGCTGTTGACAAGAAAGTGCCTCATTTAGGCAACTTATGGTAGAGAAGGGGTTAACCCTAGGCCTGGTAGGCTGGTGCTGATGAGCCTTTCTGCACACTCAGAAAGACAGGGACCCACCAGTCCCCACAAGGCAAGTTGGATGGCATATGGCTCAGGCTGCAATGAAGACAGTGTCTCCTTTCCAGGTTGCTTCTCATGTTCATCGGTAAGCTGTCACCTTTATAGAAATACGTGTAGGGGTTTGATGGTTGATTTGCAGAGCGTCACCTGATCTGTGCCCTCAATCACCCCGAGACAGCTATGAGCCTCACCCTACAAGGTTTGTATTCAAAGGGCTGAGATATTTAAGTGATATCCGAATGATATGTCATTTGTTCAAAGGAAAGAAAATGTGGATTGTACGTAGATTAACCTGGTATTGGTTGAAGTATTGAATTTTTAGGTAAAATATGTACTATTTTGCTATTTAATTAATAGAGTTCATATGTAACCATCCAAGCTCTGTTGCAGAGCTAGAAGTGACCTTTTATAGACATAGGGAAACATTTTCAGGATTTAAAAATTACTCTTTTTTCAATTTAGGAACTTAACGTGTTATAGTGCAAAGGACACGAGGGGGATAACCAGGAAAATCTAGCTTCTGGAGTGTAGTCTTGGTTGTGCCACTAATTAGCTAGGTAACTTTTGACAAGTTACCAGCTCCGAACTATGAAATATTGCAGCTAGGAGGTACAGAGACTTCATCCTGTGCACCCTTCTTACTCAACCAAGAAACTGGGGGCCAGAAAGTTTAAATAACTTGACAAAGAGGTTATGTTTTTGGCCTGTGAAGTTCTCAACAGACAATTTTTTGAGTAACTGAGTGATAAATAATCTGTAAGACTCATTGTTTCAGAATTCTATGACCCTATGAGGTTTTACGTTTAAAAAATAATTTTCCCATCTATATTAGAAACATAAAAATGTGGATTTTTATGAAAACCTACATTTTCCTATGACTGTGTAGATGTACTTAATAATTTCTAAAAATTGACAGTCTGCCTTAAGTGATTAGGCAGATAGTCTCTAATTCATCTTGCCTGGGGTAATTCCCACTGACTTCAAGCCTTAAATGAGGTATGGAGGAAAATGAGAAATGAGCCCATAGAGTTATAGTATTAAAGAATCACAGAGATTGTAACCATAGAGGATTTTGACTAACTCACATTAATTATCCAATTTGTGAAAGAAATAAAAGAATTATGGAGAGCTAAATTTCTGAAAAATGAGTATTTCTAGTACTCTTCAAGGAAGTCATATACTTCTATTTACAACTTTTCCTCATAATTTGTACCATTTCTGAGGTGTTTTTTTGTTTTTGTGATTGTTGATCTGTGTTCCACATTATCAGCCCTCTCATAAAGTCTGCTTATTCCTTGGAGGAGAGTCTTATCACCAGAGGAAACTGTCCGGTATTAATATGAAAGTTGGATTTTTAGGGTAAAACAAAACAAACAAAATCAAGAAATGAAAGAAAGGCTCTCCACATACTGGAGCACTGAGGAATGCCTGCTCCCAACACACATACAACCCCCCCCCCCCCCCCCCCAGCAGGAACTATAAAGAATAAAGGAGGGATGAGGACAAGATTTACTATTTGTCTAATATGTTCCAGGCACTGTGAAAAACACTTTATAAACCTCCTTGAGATCTCACAAGTTTTGACAAGTTTGGATTGTTATCAAATCCGTCTGATCCAAGGGATGCTGTCAAGGACTCTTCTCTTTTGGATACCTATTTACTATTTGTGTTGGCTCCTTCAGAAATTTAGTTAGAAATCCAGGCTGTTGTCACTGTTTCAAAGACTTCAAATATTTTAATTTCATTTTAGCCAAATGATGTTGGAAACTCCCTCCCTTCCTAATTTAAAAACATTATTAATCAAGGCGTTCATTTGGATCATTGCTTTCCTGGTATTCTATATGTTTTGCTTTTCTAAGCCAACCTTTATAATTCCTGCAGTGCTAGAGGACTATTCACCTTTCTTATCATTGTAATCTAAGACTAACATGTTATTGTAAAACTTATGACATTATTTACTTAGCCAAGGCAAAAAAAAAAAAAAAAAGTGGAGGAGTTTGGGCAGTTTAAAATACTGATCCCAATTCACCTGTTTTCAAATTCTTGTGCAGTTGATAATGGGTCATTTCAGAAACTGTAGTATCTGAGTTCTTAAAAAAATTTTGTGCAAGTTCATAAAGCCAAAAAATAAAATACTATGATAGCAATTAAAAATAATTAAAATATATGAAAATAATTGGCCTAACACACACACACACACACACACACACATCACCAAGATGAATTATGCTCTGGTGTATAAGGGCTAAAGAGAGAGGAAGCCAGGAAACTTGCTGCAGGTAGAAAATTTGCTGCAGGTAGAAGACTTGCAGGTGGTAGAAAACCAGTACTATAAGACTTGGGTAGGTGAGACCAATTTCTGCCCTTCTTATGTTACGAGTCCACTTGGTAGATGGCAGATTTGTATATAGCATGGGCTGATTTCAATATTTATGCTGGCTGATGTGTGGTAGGTTATTTTACCTACAAAAATCAATTCTGAAGGTTGTCAATTTTTAATTTTCAGATGAGAATGTGGATTGTGAATCAGAGCATTGTAGGTGATCACAGGAGGTCTCAGAAAGGAGACACAGGCTGCAGGAATATGATGCCAAGAACCACAGGAATGGCCCAGCACAAAGGAAGAAGTCACAAGGACCTGGAGACCCAGGAAGAAGAGACTGTTAAAGAAACAAGTCATACCTGTTGGTGATACATTAGACAAACCGCAGTCTAATCATTTTACAGACCTTCGGAGGAGTGTTGGGAACTGGGTGAAGAGGCAGCAACATTATTTCCAGACCCTTCCATGGGTAGGACTCCTAAAGTTGATCAAACTTGGTTTTTAATAGTTCAAGGGCTATCCGAGAAAACAGAAAGAGGCCAAATTCATTACTATTTCTAATGTCAATTAGAGGTAGGATAGGCATAGGCAGGGCTAACGATGGCATTAACATTTCCATTTCTCCACAGAGAAATAATAGGACATAATGTAAATAACCTGGCCACTGTTTCCTGAATCTCATAGACTGGACAGGGACTGTGTCCATCCTAGCCAATACTGGTATCTTAGATTGAAAGTCTAAGAAATACATGGTAGAAGAACAAAGCAGTTGTCCTACCTTTGACAATTCTTGGTGCGTTATTTTTTCAAAACCTTTAAAACTTAAAAAAAAAAAACTTAAAAAAAATCTCTAGTTTTGAAATATAAGAATTAAAAGGCTTTAAGTGGCAGTAGCAGCTTCAAATCTTAGTTTTAAAATAATTATTTAGTACTTTGATGTATTTTAATTATGACAGAGAGAGAGCGAGCAAAATATTATCAAAAAAGCACAAGCTCTGTGGTCAGAGAGATCTGAGTTCAATTTCATCTTCTACCAATTTTTTGCTCGGTGAGCCTCAGTTACTTCATCAATAAAATGGGAGATAATTATACTTACATTATAGGGCTGTTGCGAAAATAAACACAAAAGTAGATAAAGTATCTGGCTTATTGTAAGTATTCAACAAAAAGAAGCCATCATTAACTAAATCCTGTGTCTACAGGAGTGGTATTATTTAGTTTAATGTTCAATTTTTACTTGGGCAAGAATTATAATTATCAGCTACCAAGATTGTCTATCAGTTATATTTACATATTTCCCAAAGAGGAGAGAAATCTGTGGCTCTTAGAATGTATCGTGTATGAGGCAAGTTTCCTGCAGGAACATCAGAAGAGCCTTTGAGAGCCACGTTGGATCACAGCATTCCATGACTGTTCGGCTCATTCCTTCAGTGGGTTATGGTGCCTTCTCTGTGTGATCCAGCTAGGTTGGAATAAGCCAACCAAAACTTCCTTGAAGTCTGCTTATCTTTGCAGGGAGAATTTTCTATGGTAATCCTTTGCAAGTTTCCTTCTCTGACACACATTTCCATGTGAAAACAGAGGGTAGACCTTCCCAAGAGTTATATCTGCTTACAGCTAATTGGGTAAAGCATTTACACTGGGATTTTGCAATAACATTGGCTTGTTTTAATTGGGTTTTGAAGACTAATCCAAGGACAGGCTGGACCTTTTCCTATTACTACGAGAGACTGCAGAGTGCTCTTCCCACCTCTCAGGGATTCAAAACATGAAATAAAATACTTATTTGCTATTGTCCACAGAATATAAGAAGTAAAAAATACCAGATACTGCACTGATACATAATTACCACACCCCCAACCATGAAGACCTACTCTGTGAAAGATAATTTGGGGGGATAAAATGAAAAATAGGATGTAATTTTTGCCATGAAGGAATTTTCCATTTAGTGAAAGAGAAAGCAATGCAGACAATAAGTTATAATGCTAAGCAGAATTTAGTGCATGTTCTAAAGGATAGAAACAATGGTGTGTTGAGTAGAGACTAATCATAATCCAAGAAATGGGGGAACTGGTCATAGATGAGGCCACATTTAATTTGAACCAGGAATAAAAGGAAGATTGAACACGGAGCCGTACAGGCTCAACATGGAAGCAATGTCTGGGGCGTGAAGGGCGAGGATGTGGAGCACCACTGGGCAGGGTGGGAGCGCTCCCGTCGGGGCAAAAGCTCAAGGACAGGTGAAGCTCCATCAGTGCAACCTGAATAAAATGTTAGGTTGAGACTGGGGCAGAAGGTGAGACACAGGTGTGCAGGGCTGAGGATGATGGAATTGTGTTTTGAACATGTTCAGTTTGAGATCTTAGCCTAACCTTAGGTTCTCTGTGTCTAAGAGACAGAATTTTTACCTGGAGCTTAGTGTCTCCAGTCCTGAGCACTAAGGTGGGAGCTGAAACCGTGCAAGTGACCAAATAGGAAGTTATGGATGAAGACCGGGGGAAGCGGAGGGGAGATCCTTTGTGTATTGCTCCCTTCAGGGCATTGACAGAAGACGTTGGGCCCATGAAAGATATGGAAAAGGAAAATTTTGAGAAATAAGAAGAGAACCAGAAAAATGCATTGCCCTAGAGTCCAAGGGGAGAGAAAGCTTTGAAGCGGAGCCGGCTGTTAAACAGGTGGTGGATTCTGTCAAAGGCTGAGAGTGACAAGGACAGCAACACCAGAGCGTCTGCAGTGACGGAGCTGCTGAAGGTCAGGGGCGCTCTCTCACAAAGGCGCCAGCAGAACCGACTGGTGGGAAGAAGACAGCACGCTTGAGTGGTACACTGAAAAAAGAAGGTGGAGGCAGCAGATATGGGGGTGGTGGAGGGGAAGGCTGCTGATGGGTTTTCAGGGATGTTAGTTCTCAGTGTCTCTTAATGAGAGACACATAGTGCTAAGGGTGCTGACTTTCAAACAGTGTTTGGTCCAAGCCCTGGGAATTCTGTTTCTAGTTCCTGGGAGACGATACAAGCCAAAAGAGCATATGGTCTTTGGAGAATAATTAAGAAGGCTATCATGGTCATTCCCACCTCCCTGGCACAGGGGAGACTAGTACTATCAAGGATGAGATTGCCAGGACAGGAGCAGAAATTGGCATTTAAAGCCAACAAGTGGTAAAGCAGAAACAAGTAAAGACCAAGGGACTCACTGTGTTTCCTCAAACCCTTGTAAGTCTAAGCCTGCTAGGGAAAGTATGGGTTTGGGGAACCCAGGAACTCAAACACATGAAAAGTTGGAGATTTTAAGATTAAGAAAAAAGATTTTGAGATTGGTCCCCAGACCCTTGATTTTCTTCCCTCAAGATCCATATGGCTTTTGGCCAAGACGGCCTTCATGTTCTCCTCACGTTAACTAAACTTTAAGTACGATTCTTTGTGACTATAAGCCCCTGACCTCCCTTTTCTGAGTATTTGCTTTAGAGAACTTGGCAACTGCAAATACTTTCTCTGTCCCTGAGATGTAAATCTTCCCCCAGGCCCTAGTTAGTTTTAAAACCCGGGGATGCCTTTCTCAAGGACCTAGGAGCCATCCCTTTGAAATGCAATTATCAAGAAAGATAGGGCCCCTAATCTCTCTGTATCTGTGGGAGGGTAGGGACCTAACGTCCTAAGTGCCAATTAGCAAACGCGGATGGCTTAATCATGTTGACCAACCTCCCCACAGTGTCCTCCAGTCCTTTTCCACCAAGTCACCTCAGTGCTTAAAAATCTTCCTGCCTTTTGTTCCAATAAAGTTGAGTTCAACCTCTCTCTCCGGCTGCCATCGTCTTGACTCCTATTGCAATAACCTTGAATAAAGTCTTCCCTTGCCTGTTTAATTCTGTTTGCTGCCTTTTTAATACTTCCGAGAGGCGTATTTGGTTATCATTGGAGCTATGATTCTTATTCTTTTCTTCTTCTGTGCATGCTCACTGTCCTCCTAGGTTGGCTAAATCTGGAGAGGCAAGGATAATGTACTTTTCTGCTTGGTGGATGAACTAGTTCAATAACTCAGAAGCATGGTTTAATAGAATGGAAACTGAGAGATATACCCCAGCCAGGAGAACAGAAGTACTTTGGCCCTTTCCCTGGAATGTAGTATACACAATACACAGTAACTTAAAATGTGTTTTTCTTAAAATACAGAAATGACTAGTAATAATTCCTGATATTAAGGGGCTTGTCATGCATATTTCTGCATTCGAGAAACTTCAGAGAAGTGGAATCTGGTCCTGAATAATGGAATCTGAGCTCCAGGATATCCACTTGGTTTGGATTCAGCTGCCTCCCATATGCACTAAAGGATAAGACCATGCTTTAAAAAGATTTATGAAATATTTATTGAAAAAAATACAGCACATGTGAAGAAGCTGCTTTTCCAAACAAAATGACTTGGTCATTTTATTTTTATCCCTGAAATGCCTACAGGCACCAGTCAACATCATGGGCTAATGGTTGAAAACGAAGCTGTACTTGAATCATATGAGGCCAGAAATAAAAATAAAATAAAATAAATAAGCAAAAATGTACTTTCTTGTGTGGGTGAAATGCTATCATTTAAAAACAGCCAAGAGGAGTTTTCTGCAAAATTTACTTTCAACAAATGTAGTTCCTGGGCTGGGTGCTAACTTTAGATAATTTCAATTTTGACTAGATATTAAAACATCCTAGGAGGGGAAAAAGACTTACAATGGAAATGCTGACACTGTCAAGGTATTGTTTTCTTTATATGTCATATGATTCTGACCTGGCATCTAATATCTTGGAAATAAGTAAGCACACATGACCAGCAAAATGCTCATTCCAAATCTAAATAGGTTTGGATGTTGACTTGAAAAAACACCATCCCTATTTGCCATTTGAACTTCACCATGTAGTAGTACCATTTTATAAGATCCCTGATGTTCTAGTGACAAATTTCTGTGGGCAACACTCTTCCTGGGCGTTACAGTACTATAATAAAACTAACCCCCTGCTTTTATTTTTATTTTTATTGGAGAGTACGGTGTCACTATAACACAAGCTCAGATGATACAGAGGAGAGAACTGAGCAAGAAATAAGAATGAAACCCATACAGCATTTTCCTCCTGCCTTCTATCATTAAGGCATCAAGAGAATCTGTTGAATGTGTTCCCTATATATACTCCTGAAGTATTATAGGAGAACGACAGAACTTTCACAAAAATTTATAAAGCAAATTTCACACTGAATTCTTTTATCATCTGAAGGGGAAGGTGTAACTTCAACATTCAAAAGAAGTCTACAGAGGCTGTGTTTGGGCTAAGAAAATAAAAAGATAGGTATCCTTGACAATCTGCTCACACAACGTAACTGAGCCCACATTTCTTCCTATTAAATGTGCCCATGTGGCTTTGTGACCAGTCACCCAAAAAGCTACTCCGTGTTTCAGCCCCTGCAGTGGGGACACATGAGGTGAGTACCAGTGACCAGAGAAGTCAAAGAAATGAACTTGGAAGTCAGTGCTTATATAACTTTAAAAACTCAAACCCTACTGCTTACTGGGACATAAAATTCAGAAAACCATCTGTGGAGGTATCAATGAGGGCCTGGGTCTAAAAGGGGAATGGTGCTCTGCAAAATCCCCGGAGACTTCCTGAGCTTTTTCATGGTAATGAGGAAGTGTCAGTGGAAGTTGATGGGGTGTGGCGTACGGATGTGGGGTGGGGGCGGGGGAGGGAGATGCCCGCACACGGAATTTTTACATCTGAAATGTCCTTCGGAAATCACTTGTGTACTCGCAGCTCAAGTCTCAAACTCTTCCTCTGCTATTAAAAACGGTCTGCAAACAGGTCAGTCTGCTGTAAAAAATTGATTTGACAACAGCAATTTTAAGTTGTTGATGGCTTGAAGTTTGCAGCAGTTCCCTGTGCTGTGATGTGGTGTGAACAGGAGGATGTTTATCTGTTACTTATGTAACAGCCCGATGAAAAAAAAATGGAGCATGTGCTTCCCTCCTATTTGTCTTCTGCATTAACCTCATCTTGGGGTCAGGCTGGAAATGCTATAGGTACTGATCGCTGCACGTTATCACCATTATTGCTTAATGTGCCATCAACCACAAGTGTAAGTGGGCTCATAATCACCGCCACGGTCCTCCCAGGAATCATTTATCTGGGACTAACTCTGAAAAAATCATTTAAAATTGTGACATTTAAAAAATAAAGATTCAAAGTTCTGAAAGGAACAGAAGTCACCCACACCGGTCCCCGTTGGCATATAAATCAGAGTTTGTTAGAGCTGCAGATCGGGGTAGCATAACACAGCCATCCCACGTTTCACCGTGGCTACTCAGCTCCCGTGTGCCACCCTACCTCCCCCACGTACAAAACCACGTTTATTTTTGAACACTATTGTCGGAATCTTGAGCATGGTTTTGGCAAACACATAAAAAGCAGGGTTAAAAGGAGAAAATCTGTGCAGCGCAAAGCATCTTTTCAGCGGGAATACCAAGCTCAGTCCAAATTTGAAATCAACATTTGTTGCTGGCTCTGGGAGGACTCCCATGTTTCCTCTGGTCACCAAGGCCTGAAGGCTATCTGTGTCACCTCACGTTGCTTCTGGAAGAGAGGTCCACACTGTCTGTGCCCTTGCTGGCTGCAGATGGTCCCCTCTGGAGGGCATTTGGAAAGTGCCCTGGGGAACAGGCTGCTTTCTGGGCACCCCCCCTGCACCCAAGTCTAGTCAGAGCTTTTTATTCTAAGGGAATATAGAGTTTAGAAACACAGACTATCTGCACTGAGTTTTGGAATTTTTGAAAATGACAGAATTGCTAGGAAGACGGATGTTTAGGCATGATTTGTACACATGCTGTGACAGATATTCCTTTTTCCAAAAAAAGTGGATTGAGCACCAAAAATTAGTTATCGTATCAGTATTAGGAGCTTTGTTATGAATTCCAAATAACCCACAATGCAGATTATACACAAGATATTTGCAAGCCCCACCTTGTGTGTCATCGAGCTGTAAGAGGTTTCGTGAATTCAAGAATTAATGACTTAAGAGGCTTGATAAACTACTATTCTTTTCTCAGAGAAATAGTGGAGAAAGAATAATAGTGGCTGTTTATATTTCTATCTTACTCGAAAAGAGAATAAAATTATTTCTCAAACATTTGTAAAGGAATTTAGCTTTCTAAATGCATTTTAATGGTTGTAGATAAATACTTCTGCTATAAGGAGGCTTCAGCATTGCGAGAGAAAGTGAAATAAAGGGCTCATGTGAAAAGAACTTTGCAGCATGCTGCAACTTGATTGTTCACACTTCAAAGCAATCCTAAGAAAAACTGTAAATAAGGACGAGGCATAAAACTCTGGCGGCACCTGGGAATACTCAGCCCACTGCCCAACAGAACAGAGTCTGAATTCTGGCACACAGCCAACCTCTGATGATAAATCTGGAAAGGCTTAATGTACACTGAAGAACCAATACACTCAGAAACTATGTGAGTGCACTTAGCTTCGTGCCACTTAGAGAACTCATTTGACTTCCCTGAATATAAAATAGATCTGGTCATCATGTGTTACACCAGACTCTCGTACCACTGACACGCCCATAATAAAATCCAGAGTTTATAGGAAGGGCGCACCTTTCTCGAGAGACACTTCTCCCTCTCTCTCTTTCCTTGTAAAGGCACATTTGGACTTACTAGGATCTCCGCGGCAGTTCTCAAACATTTTAACAAAATGAAGATACACTCAGGAAGGCAATTGGGGGAGGATTACCAAGTCTGAGTCATGTAATAACAAAGGCTTCCAGTGAGTCATGCAACCAAGTTCCCACAGCTATCCGCAACACAACACTTCCTTTCCCTTTGCAAGTGGACAAACTGCCATAATGCCTAATGGCAAGCAGCTCAAGTGTTTCTGCATTGCTCATCTTAAAATATTTCCAGTTGTTTAAGTTTCTGTCATCTACTCTCCAGATTAAGACTCTTTGGAACAGAAACCATTGCAATAAAGACAGGCAACAGATCACTTGTATATTTTCAAACAGGAAATGCACAGACTTTTTTTTTTCCCCATGATAGCCTGGTAATAAAAAATTTTAATATAAAAACCTTTCATCTTCAAAGGGATCTGAAAAAAAAAAGGAATTATTGAATGCAACAGCAAATGTTAGATTTCTATTAAGTTAGCTCAATTTTCCAGTTTCTCTTTTCCTTTCTTCAGCATACATTTCCCTATTGTTGGCTTCACCAGAAAAATAACTGCTTCAAATTTATCCCTAAGCTAAAACCCATCGAATAATTGACAAAATCTTAGCTAACTTGAAAGGTGACTTACATAAAACCCCGTTTGCTATTTGGGGGCATATTCTGCTCTCGGTAAATGAATGTACCCTTTTCCCCCCATTTATCAGCAGCAGAAAGAGAATATTCTTCAAACGTGAAACTTTCTTATAAAGCTAAATATCTTTTGTGCTACAATGAGTCATACCTGAGCAAGTCTTTTATTCCTTTGTGATTTTATCAAAGTTCAGATATTTTGAGAAGATTGTGGAATTTTCCAAATAGGGTTCACGTACTACATTCTTCAGCTATGCATTTTTTTTTTTTTCAAAAAGCTATTAGGACTAATCCAGAGCCTGACATACTCTCTTCTTGTGCTTCATATCCAATAAGTCAGCTTCTTAGGATGGCAATGACTTCGACGTTGCAAATGAACACGTTCGAATGTGCTTAAGGCCAAAAAGATACAGGCAGTGAGACAAAAAGGAACTGTCTGAATATGGCTTCTGCTGGAATTTGTTGCTAGATTCTTATTAGAATCTCTGCTGAGTTAATTTGGGGTGCACAGATTACAGGGCTGAAGTTCATTTTGTGTCATCACTATGGTTCTATCTATTGTTAAAATACTGAAAAATTACTAGAGATTGGTAGGTAGCTGCTGCTGCAGGCTCTTTAAAGGGTCTCTCTGTTCTCTCCCCCTGCTTGGGTCCCACCCCGGGGCCTCCAGGCCCTCCTTCCACCCCAGACACTGTGAATGCCTGTGTACCGTGGGCCTCTGGGGCTCTGTGCCTGAGCTAAGCTTAACCTGTATTTCTGGTTGATTGTTGCTCATCCCACAAATACATTTTAAAACTCACCCAAGCTTAGGGCACCTGGGTGGCTCAGTCAGTTAAGTGTCTGCCTTCGGCTCAGGTCATGATCCCGGGGTCCTGGGATCGAGCCCCATGTCAGGTTCTCCTGCTCAGCAAGGAGCCTGCTTCTCCCTCTGCCGCTCCCCCTGCTTGTACTCTCTCTCTCTCTGTCAAATAAATAAATAAAATCTTGAAAAAAATTCACCCCAGTTATGTGGTTGGGAAACAATGGGGTCAGACTGTCGAGGTTGAATCTGTGTCCCTAACACCTTCTTCATAAAATGGAGATAATAATAAAACTTAGCTCACAGGGGTTTTGTGCACATTAAACAAAATAATATACGTGAAGTGCTTAGAATAGTGCCTTTCAGTACATGTTCAGTATTGTCTTCTTCGCCACCTGAAGAAGGAATGGAACCCAAATTTCTTGATTATGAGCTCAGAATTTTTCCACTAGATAATACCTCTCCAACTCAAATACTGCTAGTAATATAATAAGGTGCTACTCAAGAGCAACCATTTGAGTGAGAAATGAAACCCATTTCCAATTTTCATTGATTTCAAAAGATGATTCACTTTGGAGTATTGCATGCTGATTTCCATTATTTACAACAATACAATGTAAATAGACTAGAGTTACAACTCGCAGCCTCTGGAGCCAAGTAGAATTTGAATTTGACTGAAGGGGAAAGTCAGGGAGTACCGCACTGCCATCTAGCACTGACCTTCCAGAAGGATGCTTTGAACACTTATACTTTGGAAAAGTGCTGCATTAGCTGACCCTACAGCAGCCCCACCGTCTAGGTGGAAGCAGAGGGTAGCAATTGGTGACGGGACCACACTCGGCGGAGGTGGTCAAGGGAACTGCACGGTCTTTGCTTTAGCCTCTCATCGCTTCATCCCTGATGACTGCAGGACTGCAGCAGCGTAGATCCTGGACCTCTTAAGTCAATCCAATTGGTTCATTTAAAAATTAGCTCCTGTTTTCAGCATAATTGCCAAACTCTGTCACTTTTGATGTGTGTGTGGTGGGAGGAGAGGGGACTGTTAAGAAGTGGGGATAAGAGGAGAAGGATAAAAGGGAGATGCCAGCTAATCCAATTAAATGGCCTGTCTTCTTGCTGTGAATTAAGTATCACCTTCCTTTTGCCCCCACTTTCTGTGAGAGGGCATGACAAGCATTAGCCACAGGAGTAATTGATTATTCTATTGACACCTTCTACGTTGCCAGATGTCCCGGGCTGTGATGCACTCCTTCATTACTGGACTCCGCATCATAAAAATAATTTAAATTGGATGGCAAAAAAATAAACTGGATGTGCAAGCCTGGCTCAATATCAGTCACGGAAGCAGCCACACATGTGCGTTTTAGAAAAGAAGAAAGGACAGCATGGGCAAATTGGTGTTGGTCATATTTTGGAACACGTTTGGAACAGAAAGTTACTTTTTATTTTCCCCTTAGGGATAGCCAAATACAAACTCTATTTCTAGGTTATCTGGCTACATTGTTTATTTATGTATATTTATGAATAGGTTCTCCTCTCAAAAATGACTCCTTGATGAAAGTGTAATTGTTTTGACAGAGAAAATGGGATTCAATGGTGACATGACCCCAACTGCCTATATAGTAAAAGTGAATTCTTAATTAAAGAGAGAGAAAAGTGAACGATGTGTGTGGACAATCAATGATTAGATTTCTCAGCTAAGCGTTTTCTTTTCTATGATTCATGAAGACACATGCACGGCCATGGGTGTGATGAGTCTGAAATGAGCAAATGTGTAGTGGAATCTATTTCTGCTCCTTAGGGGTCAGATAACATCTTCAGAGCCAGAGTCGGGTCTGGATTAAGACCTTTAGTAGCCAAAGCAGTGAAAGCCATTATGAAAACTTCTGTTCCCACCTTCCCACGTCTAATTAAAAAAAAAAAAAAAAATTCAACTCTTAAAAACACATGTAAGGAAGTTGGACAAAGTTCTGATTTCTCCCACATTGACTTGTACCGCTTTTTCTTGAAATATCAAAAATAAAGCATTCCTGTTTGTCTAAATTGTTGTGCCCCAGCTTTTCTGTAGCCCTAAAAATATGCTTTGTCTGTCTATTGGGTGGTTAAGGGGTTTCATCTGAGAAAATAGAAAATTATTTTGTATTTTTTTTTTTTTTACTGCCCCGCTAACATGCAACTTCTGATTCACAACAGTCGCCTGAAGCAGGTTCATTTAGAAGTGGTCACTCTAACTTGTTTCTGCACTTTATGTCTCGCCCCCTTTCCGAACCATCCACTACCCAGTAGCCAGTGATTGTCTGTTCAAACGCTCTCCTTAAAATCCCTAAATGGATTCCCATTGTATGATAATGATGAAAAGGACAGCAAATACTGAAAGAACATTTTGCTATTTGTCAGGTTCTATTATTAGTGTTCTTCATATATTAAGTGATTTGATCCAGAACAATTCTACACTGTAGGTACTATTATTATACCCCATTCATAGATGTGAAAATTGAGCATAGAGGAATTCCATATCAACAGATGCCAAAGTGGCAGAGCCAGGATTTAAACACGGGTTGTAATTTCAAATCATAGGTATCGTAAAAACTCAATTTCTTGTTTTTAAATAGAAGAGGATAAGAATAATGACTTCTCAACAGCAGTTTTAGAAGCTAGAAAGGTATGGAACAACACCTCCAAATTTTCATACGAAAATTATTCTCAATCGATACTTCTATACCTGGAAAAACTATCAACTAAATGTGATAGGTGGGGAATAAAGACACTTCAGACATGCAAATCTCAAAACAAAATGCACTACTCATGGTCCTTTCCTCAGGAACCTACTAGAGGATGTGTTGCACAAAAGGAATAAGGAATCCAAATTAAAGATAGGTACAGGACAAACAACATGGGAGAGAAGTGAAGGGAGTTGCCAAGATGACAGTAAAAGTAGTCTCAGGGTGACAGATGACTATCGGTTCTAGAGACCAGTCTATATATGACTAGAAGGTTGGAGCTTCAGAAAAAAATTAGAACTGATAAATTACATGAAAAATTTGACCCACTAGAACATTATATTGAGAAATATTTTATAGAGCTGTTTGAATTCTGAAAGACATTTGAGAATTACCAAATTTTTAAAATCTCTAAAAAAAACACTTAACTCCAGGAAAACAACAAAAAAAAAAGTAGCACAGAAATGGAAATGTAATCAAAATACTCAATTCATTAGTGAAGAATATGTTCATGCTTATAATAATGAAATCACTGAATATAGATTTAACAAATAATCGTGATTTAACAAAACTTGGAAAGTGAAAATCTTCATTGATTATAATAGAAAGTCAAATGGACAGTGTCTAATTGATTAATCAGAAGGTAGTATTATAATACATGCACACACACACAGACACACACACACTTTAGAAATAGGTAAGCACTGGAAGAGACGACAGTATTGAAAATGACTGATTCTGGCATAATAGGCAGGAGAGAGACAGCTGTTTTTAGTTTGAGTCTCACAGGCCCAGTGGACTTTTCAAACAATGTGCATGCATTACTCTGACAAAAATCATAAATGTACTTTTTAAACTTCCAAAATTAATGTTAGATATTAAACCTTTTTTTGATAAAAACCGAGTATTATGTTCAAAACTGACAAAAATAATAGCTACCTGAATGGGTGCTTACTCTGTGCCAAGCACTATGACAAAGGCTTTTACACATTATCTCATTTAAAAGTGTGGCCCAATCCTGTGGGAGGTGACATTTTTGTTCCCATTTTATGAACAAGAAAACTAAGAACCAGAGAGGTGGAGGGACTTGCCCAGGGTAACTACCTAGGAGTATGACTCTTGGATCCTGAAGTAAGACTATATTTAGCTTTGCAGGAAACTTCCAATCTTCTAAAGTGTCTGTCCCATTTTGTATTTCTACTAACAATAAATGAGAGTTCTGGGGCACCTGGGTGGCTCAGTCGTTAAGCGTCTGCCTTCGGCTCAGGTCATGATCCCAGGGTCCTGGGATCGAGCCCCACATCGGGCTCCCTGCTCCGCGGGGGGCCTACTTCTCCCTCTCCCACTCCCCCTGCTTGTGTTCCCTCTCTCGCTGTTTCTCTCTCTGTCAAATAAAAAAAAAAAAAAAAAAAAAAAATCTTTAATAAATGAGAGTTCTTATTACCCTACATCCTCATCAGCAACTGGTTGTGTCCATTTTTTAATTTTAGCCGTTCTAATAGGTGTGTAATGGAATCTCATTAATTTGGAATTCCATAATGACAAATAATGTTGAGAATTTTTCATAGGATTATATACATATATAAATTATTTTTAACACAGAGACAGATGCAATTTAAGATATTTAATATTCTGGAGTTGAAAAATATTCAAATTCACAATCACTGATTTACTTATGGTATTGGTATAAAATAACATTCATTGTCTGAGTTCTTATGTAATTTGGTTTTAAAGAAGTTTCTTATACCCATATTTCATTGTTAATGTGTACAATTAAAGCATTTAGATTGAAATGTAGGAAAAATGGGATTTTAAGGATTGCAAGTAGACATCCAAATTTTAGTTAATTTAGTATACTATAAGAAATACATTTGTAGGTTTGTGAAAGTAGAATGTTTTGAAATATTTTCCTTCCATTTTCTAAACTCACAAATTTTGTACATACATGGTTCCCTGACAGTTTTCTGCCTTTATGTGACCCAACAGTAGGGCCGAAGCATTCTAAGAAGTTTCTCTGAATTGATCAGGCTGCAGATTACTAGAAATGAATGGATGAATATGCCATTTTTTAACATCATCCATAAATAAAAGTCCATGAAATTAAAATATCTCTTAAAATAAGGAACTCTAGAAGATTTGTGATTTACAAATATTGTCCTTATTAACACAGGTCAAAAATATTCCAAATGATACAATATTATGCTTACATTAAAGACAGAAATGTGTTGTTCAGGGGGTGGAGCAAGATGACGGAGGAGTAGGAGACCTGGATTTCGTCTCCTCTCAGGAATTCAACTGGATAGGGATCAAACCATTCCGAACACCTACAAACTCAACAGGAGATCGAAGAAAAGAAGAGCAACAACTCTCTGAACAGAAAAGCGACCACTTTCTGGAAGGTAGGACATGCGGAGAAGTGAATCCGAGGCGTTATTCGGGAGGATAGATGGCGGGGGAGGGGCCTCCCTCGGCCGCTTCTGGCAAGTGATAGAGCCACGGAGCACAAAATCGGAACTTTTAGAAGTCTGCTCCGCTGAGGGACGTCACTCTGGTGGCGAAGTGGGGGGTGGAACCCTCACGGGACAGTGTGGTCTCAGGACCCTCGGGGTCACAGAAAGACCGGGGGTGCCTGAGTGTGGCAGAGCTCCCAGGTATCGGAGCAGGGAAGCCGGCTGCAGAGACGGAGCCCAGGCGTGGGCTCTCAGCTCGGGGTTGCTATAAACCGTGATCCGCGGCACAGTCGGGCCACTGCTCCTCCAGCAGGGACCCAACAAGCGGCAGATCCAGGGAGACTCACCTTCTTCCCCTGGGAGGAGAGGTGCGGGAGCGCACTGCGGGGATCTGCTGGGTTTGGAGACTCCACCTGGGGTCGGGTGCCAGATAGAAAAGCGCGGTCACAGGCCGGGTGAGCGCGGAGTGTGGCCGGAGACCGGGGAGACGGGAGTGACTGACTACTTTTCTCTGGGGGCTCGCTGAGGAGCAGGACCCCGAGTTCTCGGCTCCGCCGGGGCGGAGACTGGGAGGCCGCCATTTTCACTCTCCGCCTCCAAAGCTGTAGGGAAAGCTTGCAGGGAACAAAAGCTCCGGAGAGCAAACCCGAGCAGATTACTTAGCCCGGACCGGCAAGGGCGGGGCAATTTTGCCTCCAGCAAAGACATTTGGGAACCACGGCAACAGGCCCCTCCCCCAGAAGATCAGCGAGAACAGCCAGCCAAGACCAAGTTTACCGATCAATGAGAACGGCAGAACTCCAGCGCTAGGGGAATACTGCACATAGAATTCATGGCTTTTTTACCATGATTCTTCAGTCTTTCAAAGTTAATTATTTTTTTAACTTTTTTTTCTTTTTTCCTTTTTTCTTTTTTTTTTAATTTTTT
>NW_022589707.1:27322732-27346238 GCF_004348235.1 Phoca vitulina | reverse complement strand
TCTTATCAATCCCTTTTTAAAAAAAAAAAAAACATTTTTATTTTTCATTTTTAAAGTCATATTCTATGCCTTCATAGTAGTTACCCGTATTTTTGGCATATATATATAAGTTGTTCTCTCTTTAAAATCTTGAGATAGTTTCTTCTAACAGATCAAAATATACTCTAAATCTCTAGTGTATGGTTTTTTTCTACTCCCCTGCCTGATCACATTCTCTCCCTTTTTTCTTTCTTTTTTTTTTTTTAATCCTCTTCTTTCTTTTTTCAAACAACTTATCAAATCCTTTTTTAAAATTTTTTATAATTTCCATCTTTACAGTCATATTCCATCCCTTCATCATATCAACCCTTATTTTTGTACATATATAAGTTTTTCTTTCTTTAAAATTTTGGGAGGGACTTTCTTTTAACAGACCAAAATACACCCGAAATCTAGTGTGTGGCACTGATCTATAATCCAGCCTGATCATATTTGATCACATTCTGTTTTTGTTTGTTTTGTTTTGTTCTTCTTTTGTTTGTTTTTATCTTTATCTTTTTCTTTTTTCTTTTTTTCTTTCCTTTTCTTTTTTCTCTCTTTCCCTTTCTTTTCCCACTGCTTCAGGTCTTTTCTGATTTGTTTAGAGTATATTTTCTGGGGATGTTGTTACCCTGCTAGCATTTTGTTCTCTCATTAATCTATTCTCCTCTGCACAAAATGACAAGACGGAAAAAATCACCTCAACAAAAAGAACAAGAGGTAGTACCGACTGCCAGGGACCTACTCAATACGGACATTAGTACAATGTCAGATCTAGAGTTCAGAATCATCACTTTAAAGATACTAGCTGGGCTTGAAAAAAAACATGGAAGTTATTAGAGAAACCCTTTCTGGAGAAGTAAAAGAACTAAAATCTAACCAAGTAGAAATCAAAAAGGCTATCGATGAGGTGCAATCAAATATGTGGGCGCTAACGGCTAGGATAAATGAGGCAGAAGAAAGAATCAGTGAGATAGAAGACCAAATGATGGAAAATAAAGAAGCTGAGAAAAAGAGAGATAAACAACTACTGGATCACGAGGGCAGAATTCGAGAGATAAACGATACCATAAGACGAAACAACATTAGAATAATTGGGATCCCAGAAGAAGAAGAAAGAGAGAGAGGGGCAGAAGGTATAATGGAGCAAATTATAGCAGAGAACTTCCCTAATTTGGGGAAGGAAACAGGCATCAAAATCCAGGAAGCACAAAGAACCCCTCTCAAAATCAATAAAAATAGGTCAACACCCCGACATCTAATAGTAAAACTTACGAGTCTCAGAGACAAAGAGAAAATCCTGAAAGCAGCTCGGGAGAAGAGATATGTAACCTACAATGGTAGAAACATTAGATTGGCAACAGACTTATCCACAGAGACCTGGCAGGCCAGAAAGGACTGGCAGGACATATTCAGAGCACTAAATGAGAAAAATATGCAGCCAAGAATACTATATCCAGCTAGGCTGTCATTGAAAATTGAAGGAGAGATAAAAAAGCTTCCAGGACAAACAAAAACTAAAGGAATTTGCAAACATGAAACCAGCCCTACAAGAAATCTTGAAAGGGGTCCTCTAAGCAAAGAGAGAGCCTAAAAGCAACATAGACCAGAAAGGAACACAAACAATATACAGTAACAGTCACTTTACAGGCAATACAATGGCACTGAATTCCTATCTTTCAATAGTTACCCTGAATGTAAATGGGCTAAATGCCCCAATCAAAAGACACAGGCTATCAGATTGGATTAAAAAACAAGACCCATCAATATGCTGTCTGCAAGAGACTCATTTTAGACCCAAAGACACCCCCAGATTGAAAGTGAGGGGGTGGAAAACCATTTACCATGCTAATGGACACCAAAAGAAAGCTGGGGTGGCAATCCTTATATCAGACAAATTAGATTTTAAACCAAAGACTGTAATAAGAGATGACGAAGGACACTATATCATACTTAAAGGGTCTATCCAACAAGAAGATCTAACAATTGTAAATATCTATGCCCCTAACATGGGAGCAGCCAATTATATAAGGCAATTAATAACAAAAGCAAAGAAACACATCGACAACAATACAATAATAGTGGGGGACTTTAACACCCCCCTCACTGAAATGGACAGATCGTCTAAGCAAAAGATCAACAAGGAAATAAAGACTTTAAATGACACACTGGACCAAACGGACCTCACAGACATATTCAGAACATTCCATCCCAAAGCAACGGAATACACATTCTTCTCTAGTGCCCATGGAACATTCTCCAGAATAGATCACATCCTAGGTCATAAATCAGGTCTCAACCGGTACCAGAAGATTGGGATCATCCCCTGCCTATTTTCAGACCACAATGCTTTGAAACTAGAACTCAATCACAAGAGGAAAGTCGGAAAGAACTCAAATACATGGAGGCTAAAGAGTATCCTACTGAAGAATGAATGGGTCAACCAGGAAATTAAAGAAGAATTAAAAAAATTCATGGAAACCAATGAAAATGAAAACACAACTATTCAAAATCTTTGGGATACAGCAAAGGCAGTCCTAAGAGGAAAGTATATAGCAATACAAGCCTTTCTCAAGAAACAAGAAAGGTCTCAAGTACACAACCTAACCCTACACCTAAAGGAGCTGGAGAGAGAACAGCAAATAAAGCCTAAACCCAGCAGGAGAAGAGAAATAATAAAGATCAGAGCAGAAATCAATGAAATAGAAACCAAAAGAACAGTAGAACAGATCAACGAAACTAGGAGCTGGTTCTTTGAAAGAATTAACAAGATTGATAAACCCCTGGCCAGACTTATCAAAAAGAAAAGAGAAATGACCCAAATCAACAAAATCATGAATGAAAGAGGAGAAATCACAACCAACACCAAAGAAATACAAATAATTATAAGAACATATTATGAGCAACTCTATGCCAGCAAATTAGATAACCTGGAAGTAATGGATGCATTCCTAGAGATGTATCAACTACCAAAACTGAACCAGGAAGAAATAGAACACCTGAACAGACCTATAACCACTAAGGAAATAGAAGCAGTCATCAAAAATCTCCCAAAACACAAAAGCCCAGGGCCAGATGGCTTCCCAGGGGAATTCTACCAAACATTTCAAGAAGAATTAATACCTATCCTTCTGAAACTGTTCCAAAAAATAGAAATGGAAGGAAAACTTCCAAACTCATTTTATGAGGCCAGCATTACCTTGATCTCAAAACCAGACAAAGACCCCATCAAAAAGGAGAATTACAGACCAATATCCTTGATGAACATGGATGCAAAAATTCTCACCAAAATACTAGTCAATAGGATCCAACAGTACATTAAAAGGATTATTCACCACTACCAAGTGGGATTTATCCCTGGGCTGCAAGGTTGGTTCAACATCCGCAAATCAATCAATGTGATACAATACATTAACAAAAGAAAGAACAAGAACCATATGATCCTCTCAATAGATGCAGAAAAAGCATTTGACAAAGTACAGCATCCTTTCTTGATCAAAACTCTTCAGAGTATAGGGATAGAGGGCACATACCTCAATATCATAAAAGCCATCTATGAAAAACCTACAGCAAATATCATTCTCAATGGGGAAAAACTGAGAGCTTTCCCCCTAAGGTCAGGAACGCGGCAGGGATGTCCACTATCACCACTGCTATTCAACATAGTATTGGAAGTCCTAGCCACAGCAATCAGACAACAAAAAGAAATCAAAGGCATCCAAATTGGCAAAGAAGAAGTCAAACTCTCACTCTTTGCAGATGATATGATACTTTATGTGGAAAATCCCAAAGACTCCACCCCAAAACTGCTAGAACTCATACAGTAAAGTGGCAGGATATAAAATCAATGCACAGAAGTCAGTGGCATTCCTATACACCAACAACAAGTCAGAAGAAAGAGAAATTAAGGAGTCGATCCCATTTACAATTGCACCCAAAACCATAAGACACCTAGGAATAAATCTAACCAAAGAGGCCAAGGATCTGTACTCAGAAAACTATAAAATACTCATGAAAGAAATTGAGGAAGACACAAAGAAATGGAAAAACGTTCCATGCTCATGGATTGGAAGAACAAATATTGTGAAGATGTCAATCCTACCTAGAGCAATCTACACATTCAATGCAATCCCCATCAAAATACCATCCACTTTCTTCAAAGAAATGGAACAAATAATCCTAAAATTTGTATGGAACCAGAAAAGACCCCCAATAGCCAGAGGAATGTTGAAAAAGAAAAGCAAAGCTGGCGGCATCACAATTCCAGACTTCCAGCTCTACTACAAAGCTGTCATCATCAAGACAGTATGGTACTGGCACAAAAACAGACACATAGATCAATGGAACAGAATAGAGAGCCCAGAAATGGACCCTCAACTATATGGTCAACTAATCTTTGACAAAGCAGGAAAGAATGTCCAATGGAAAAAAGTCTCTTCAACAAATGGTGTTAGGAAAATTGGACAGCCACATGCAGAAGAATGAAACTGGACCATTTCCTTACACCACACACAAAAATAGACTCCAAATGGTTGAAAGACCTCAATGTGAGACAGGAGTCCATCAAAATCCTAAAGGAGAACACAGGCAGCAACCTCTTCGACCTCAGCCGCAGCAACTTCTTCCTAGAAACATCGCCAAAGGCAAGGGAAGCAAGGGCAAAAATGAACTACTGGGACTTCATCAAGATAAAAAGCTTTTGCAAAGCAAAGGAAACAGTCAACAAAACCAAAAGAAAACTGACAGAATGGGAGAAGATATTTGCAAATGACATATCAGATAAAGGGCTAGTATCCAAAATCTATAAAGAACTCATCAAACTCAACACCAAAAGAACAAAGAATCCAATCAAGAAATGGGCAGAAGACATGAACAGACATTTTTCCAAAGAAGACATCCAAATGGCCAACAGACACATGAAAAAGTGTTCAATATCGCTCGGCATCAGGGAAATCCAAATCAAAACCTCAATGAGATACCACCTCACACCAGTCAGAATGGCTAAAATTAACAAGTCAGGAAATGACAGATGTTGGCGGGGATGCGGAGAAAGGGGAACCCTCCTACACTGTTGGTGGGAATGCAAGCTGGTGCAGCCACTCTGGAAAACAGTATGGAGGTTCCTCAAAAAGTTGAAAATAGAGCTACCATATGATCCAGCAATTGCACTCCTGGGTATTTACCCCAAAGATACAAAAGTAGGGACCCGAAAGGCTACGTGCACCCCGATGTTTATAGCAGCAATGTCCACAATAGCCAAACTGTGGAAAGAGCCAAGATGTCCATCGACAGATGAATGGATAAAGAAGAAGTGGTATATATATACAATGGAATATTATGCAGCCATCAAAAGGAATGAGATCTTGCCATTTGCAACAACGTGGATGGAACTGGAGGGTATTATGCTGAGCGAAATAAGTCAAACAGAGAAAGACATGTATCATATGACCTCACCGATATGAGGAATTCTTAATCTCAGGAAACAAACTGAGGGTTGCTGGAGTGGGGGGTGGGGTGGGAGGGATGGGGTGACTGGGTGATGGACACTGGGGAGGGTATGTGTTCTGGTAAGCGCTGTGAATTGTGCAAGACTGTTGAATCTCAGATCTGTACCTCTGAAACAAATAATGCAATATATGTTAAGAAAGAAAAAAAGAAGAAGAAGAATGTAGCAGGAGGGGAAGAATGAAGGGGGGGAAATCGGAGGGGGAGAAGAACCATGAGAGACAATGGACTCTGAAAAACAAACTGAGGGTTCTAGAGGGGAGGGGGTTGGGAGGATGGGTTAGCCTGGTGATGGGTATTGAGGAGGGCATGTTCTGCATGGAGCACTGGGTGTTATACACAAACAATGAATCATGGAACACTATATCTAAAACTAATGATGTAATGTATGGGGATTAACATAACAATAAAAAAATTTTTTAAAAAAAAGAGAGAGAAAAAAAAAAAAAAAAAAGAAATGTGTTGTTCTACCTTTCAGTTCCAAATTTGGTTTCTTCATAGCACAGAAGAAATTAAATTTTTCTTATTTCTAGTTCAGTGTCCCAAAGAGCCATCTGAAATATACTTGTAAGACTAAGGTAATGTATAATGGCTCATTCACAACACAATGTTGTTCAGAAAGAGTGAATAAAAACAGGCCGTTCAATTCAGTATCCTTATTGATCCCGTCTTTGTGGTTTATCTTGGATTTTTAAATTAAAATGCGATTTCTTAAAATATTGCATTAAAATATCTACCTTGATTGTGATAAATAATCACCTTCTGTATTTTTGCACCCAAGGAAAGTGCCCCACTTGCCTCACCCTGGCCCTGGTCCAAGCGCTTCTTGAACATTGAGTCTATCTACCAGGTAGCACATTAGGCTCCTTACAGATTAAAAGTGCCTCTGACTACAAAGCAGTAAATAAGGAAGGTAAAAGCATTTTTAAAACTTTATTTGGTATTTAGGTGCAACTTAAGTATATTTTGAAGAATTGGAAGGATTTTAATTCCTTAAAACACATATTAGAGCCATATAAATGATTAAACTAGCAAAGGAGAGTGCAACAGTATAGTCTTCAGATTTTAGTGATATTTATATATACAATAAAAAACAGAGAATATAGAAAAGGCAATTAATATCTAGTTTAAAAACTCTCAACAAAGTGGTTATGAAGGGAAAGTACCTCAACATAATAAAGGCCATATTTGATAAACCTGCAGCTAACATGATACGTAACAGTTAAAAACTGAAAGCTTTTCTGCTAAGATCAGGAACAAAACAAGGATATCCATTCTCATCACTCTTATTCAACATAGTATTGGAAGTCCTAGCCAGAGCAATTAGGCAAGAAAAAGAAATAAAAGGTATCCAAATCAGAAAGAAAGAAGTAAAATTATCACTATTTGCAGACAACATGATATTATATATAGGAAAACCAAGGGGCATCTGGGTGGCTCAGTCGTTAAGCGTCTGCCTTCGGCTCAGGTCATGTCCCAGGGTCCTGGGATCGAGCCCCACATCGGGCTCCCCGCTCAGCAGGAAGCCTGCTTCTCCCTCTCCCACTCCCCCTGCTTGTGTTCCCTCTCTTGCTGTCTCTCGCTCTCTGTCAAATAAATAAATAAAATCTTTAAAAAAATTAAAAGAAAAACCCGAAGACTCCATCAAAAAACTGTTTGAACTAATAAGTAAATGCAATAGATTTTTGCATAAAATAGTCCCAAATATTTTATTCTCTTCAATGCAATGTAAGTGGGATTGTTTACTTAATCTCTCTTTCTGATAGTTCATTGTTAGTGTATAGAAATGCAACAGATTTTTGCATATTGATTTTTGTATCCTGCAACTTTTCTGAAATAAAACGTCTGGGAATATGTTTAACCAAGAAGGTGAAAGAAAGACTTATACACTGAAAGCAAGACATTGAAGAAAAAATTAGAGAAGACACAAATCAATGGAAAGATATTCCATGCTCATGGATTAGGAGAATGAATATTATTAAAATGCCCTATTACCCAGAGCAATCTACAGATTCAGTGCAATCCCTATCAAAATTCCAGTGGCATTTTTCACAGAAATAGAACAAACAATCCTAAAATTTGTATGGGACCACAAAAGACCCCAGTCAAAGCAATCTTGAGAAAGAACAAAAAAGCTGGAGGTATTAAACTTCTTGATTTCAGAGTATATTACAAAGCTACAGTAATCAAAACAGGATGGTACTGGCATAAAAACAGATACATCAATCAATGGAACTGAATAGAGAGCCTAATATTAAACCCTCACATATATGGTCAACTAATTTACAAAAAAAGAAAAAAAAAGAGCCGAGAAGGACAGTCTCCTCAATAAATTGTGCTGGGAAACCTCAACAGCCACGTGCAAAATAATAAAATTGGCCTGACATCTTACAGTATCCACAAAAATTAACTCAAAATGGAGGAAGAATTTGAATGTAAGACCTGGAACCATAAAACTCCTAGAAGAAAACATAGGTGGTATCCTGGACATCAGTCTTGGTGATGATTTTTTGGATGTGACACCAAAATCAAAGGCATCAAAAGCAATAATAAACAAGTGGGACTAAATCAAACTAAAAAGCTTCTGTACAGCAAAAGAGACCAACAAACTAAAAAGGCAACCTACCAAGTGGGAGAGAATATTTGCAAATCATGTATCTGAGAAGAGATTAGTATCTAAAATATATGAATAAAATATATGAAGAACTCATACAACCTAATAGCAAAATAAATAAATAAATAAACAATCTGATTAAAAAATGGTCAGAGGAACTGAATAGCTATTTTTCCAAAGAAGACATACAGATGGCCAATAGGTCAATGACAAGATGCTCAACATCACTAATCATCAGGGAAATGCAAATCAAAACCACAATAGGATATCACCTTACATCTGGTAAAATGGCTACTATCAAAAGGCAAGAAATAAATGCTGGCTAGGATGTGGAGTAAGGGGAACCTTTGTGCACTGCGGGTGGGAATGTACATTGAAATGAGCCACTATGGAAAACAGCATGGAGGTGGCTCAAGAAATTAAAAATAGAACTACCATATGGCCCAGAAATTCCATTTTTGGGTATTTATCCAAAGAAAATAAAAACACTAACTTGAAAAGATATCCATGCCCCATGTTCACTACAGTATTATTTACAGTAGTCAAGATATGGAAACAACCTAAGGGTCTATCAATGGATGAATGGGTAAAAAAAAAATATCACACACACACACACTTCAGCCATAAACAAGAAGGAAATTTTGCTATTTGCAACATGGATGGAACTTGAGGGCATTATGCTTAGTGAAATAAGACAGAGAAACGTGAATACCTATTGTCAAAAGATGGGTAAAATGGGTGAAGGTGATTAAAAGTTACAAACTTCCATTTATAAAATAAGTAAATCCCAGAGATATAATGTATATCACAGTGACTGTAGTTAATAATACAGTATTGTATATTTGAGAGCTGCTAAGACAGTAGATCTTAAAAGTTCTTAGCGCAAGAAAAAACGTTTATAATTATGTATGGTGACAGATGTTAACTAGATTTATTTTGGAGATCATCTTGCAATATATACAAATATCAAATCATTATGTTGTACATCTGAAACTAATATAGTGATATGTCAATTATATCTCAGTAAACAAAGAGTAATTTTATTGGGACTGCTGGAAAGCCAGGGGTGAATTGCATTTGTGATCATATAAATAGATCACATTTCAATGCAATATCCAAGTCAGGGAATCTTTTCTGCTTTTCAATACTTTTCTGCATTCTTAGAAGAATTGGATATTTAATAATCACCTTTTTATCTGGTAATAGTATTGGTGACTAAAAATCAGAAAAAGTAAACTTTTTACCTCACTCTGAGATCCCTTCTGAACAATCCCAAAGAAAGAGTATAGTATTTATTTCTCTTGTTTAAGCCACTAGAATCCTAAGTCATATCTAGATTAACCTCTGTCCTTGTAGGTAATATTATTCAGTGTTGGAAAAATATTTCAACATTAAATTATCAGTCATTTAAATATATAATTATCTTTTATTAAGCCAAGTGTAAAATGGACTAAGGAAAACATTTTAATGACCCTATTATGGCTTCAATTATATATTTCTTCACTCCAGATTTTCAGAGTTTGGTGGACCTTTGGGATTGTCTAGTCCAGTTCTCTCATTTACCAAGGAAGAAGCTAAGAGAAGCAAGTGACTTAGCTGAGATCACAGAGCTAATTAACTGTGGAACCTAAATTAAAACCCAGGTCCTCTGGGCACAGGTCAGTAAAATCTAGGGCTGAGGTGAATGGGAGGCAGTCAGTATTAAGAAAACCTCCAACCTGAAATCAGTGTTTTTTCTTTTTACTTTTTCAATTAAAATTTTCAGGTATAATTTACTTACAATAAATTGGACAATCTAATTCAGTGAGTTTAGACAAATGTATATCCTTGGATTCAGAACTGTTCCTTCACTAAAACAAAACAAAACAGAACAGAAAAACATCTTGTGCCCCTCTGAAGTCAATTCTGGTCTACCACTCCTAAGTTGAGGCAATTAGTGATCAATTTTTTTTTTTTTTGTCATTATAGATTAAATCAGTTCAGTATAGAATTTCCCATAAATAGGTTTATCCAGTATAGATCTTTTGTGTCTGGATTCATTAATTCAGCATATTTTTGGTCAGGGAGAATTCCATTGAAAGAATATCCCATCATGTTTATCCATTTATTTCAGAACTTGAGATGTTCCTACTTTTGGACTATAAGTAAAGCTTCTATGAATGTAGGCATACAGGTTTTGGGGTGGAAATAGGTTTTCATTCCTCTGGTGTAAATAAATGGAGTGGAACTGCTGAGTCATATGAACTTCTGTTTGATTTTATTAAGAAACTACCAACCAGTTCCCTAAGGTACCATTTACATTCTTGCCAGTGATGCAGGAGAGTTCCCATTGCTCCATATCCTCCAGCTCCTGGCTTTGGCCAGATATTTTAATTTTAGTCTTTCCAATGGGTGTGGATTTTTGCTTTTCTTTTTAAACTTTAAAATTGGATTGTCAATATGCACAAATCATCTCCTGGTATTTTTATTGAGATCACATGGAATCTGTAGACGATTCGGGGGATAATTGCACATATTTTAAAAAATTTATTCTTAGGGACAAATCTTGGTTTTCATGCTCTTATTTTCATTTTTCTTTCTAATGGTTCATGCTGCATTTGTAGAAATAGAATTGATTTACATATATGTTCTTGTATTATATCCTTACTAAACTCCTTTACTATTTCTAGTAGCTTCTATGTACTTTTTTTACATACATGATCATGTCTTCTGGGAATAAATATTGTTTAGTTCTTTCTTTACAACTTATTTTTCTTTCATATTCCTTTTGTTTCCAAAGATTTTTTAAAAAGATCTTATTTATTTGTCAGAGAGAGAGCGCACAAACAGGGCGAGTGGCAGGCAGAGGGAGAAGCAGGCCTCCCAAGGAGCCCCATGTGGGACTTGATCCCAGAACCCCAGGACCATGACCTGCGCTGAAGGCAGACACTTAACTGACTGAGCCACCCAGGCATCCCTCATTTTCCTTTCTTATTTCACTAAGACCTGCAGTACATTACTGAATGGAAGCACTGGATGGAAGTAATCATCCTTCCCTTGTTCAAATACTTAGAGAAAAGGTATTTAGTTTACCACTATTAATTCTAATGTTAGCTGTAGTTTTTTTTAAAGCTCTCCTTCAAAATTTGACAATGTTTCTTTTTATTCCTGGTTTGTTGAGAATTTTGTAATAAATGGGTGTTGCATTTTGTTATTTTTTTCCTGAATCTCATGAGATGATTATATGGATTCCTTTTTTTTTTTTTTTTAGTATATGCATTTTTATTTATATGGATTGCAGAGATCATTTGCTTGAAACTTTTGCTGAGTATTTGAGAAGGTATGTACCTATGTTGATTATTACTCTGATTGTCTTTTCCTATAAGTTCTTTGTATCATTTTGATATCAGAATAATAGTGGCCTCAGAAAAATAATTAGGACACATTTCCTCTATTTCTATATCCTGAAACAGTTATGGAAGATTTATATTAGTTATTCCTAAATTTTTTTTTTTATAAAATTCACCCATGAACCTACGTGGGTCTAGAACTTACATTTTGGAAGGTTTTAATTACAACTTTATCGTCTTTAATGGATATAAGGCAATTCAGATTTTCCGAAGCAGTGTAATTTCATTACAGTTTTGATAATTTTTGTTTTTCAAGGAATTTGTTCATTTCTTATAAATTTTTGGCAGTATTCCCTATTTGTCCTTTAAATATCTGGAACTCAAGTTATTTCTTGATATTGGTAATTGGTGTGTGGTCATTTCCTTTCATATTAACCATTCTAACGAGATGTTTATCAATACTATTGATTTTTTTTGTTATTGAAGTATAATTACATACAATATCTTATTAATTTCAGGTGTCCATCATAATGATTTGATATTGGTATACATTCTGAAATGATCTTCACAATAAGTCTGGTCATGACTTTAAGAAACAAGCTTTAGATTGCATTCTTTTCTGTTTTTCAATTTTTTTCTTTCATTACCTCTGCTCTTATCTTTATTGTTTTCGTTCTTTTACTCATTTGAGTTTTAATTTACTTTTCCTTCCTAGTTGTGATTTTATAAAAAGACTTAAAAGTGATAAAATATATTTTTAATTTACTCATGTTTAAAATGTTTGTGCTCTTCCAATAACGTACATTTGAATTTCCATTTGGTAGAATTTTCCTTCAGCCTCAAGAAATTCCTCCTAATATGTTTTATAGCACAACTTTGTTAGGGGTATATTCATTTTGTTTGAATGAAAGTGTCTTCATTTTATTAGCATTTTTTATGGATATTTTCATTGTAGATAGAACTTTAGATTCACATTTTTTTTTGTTTTTTAGCACTTTAGAGATGTTATTTACATCATACCTGGTTTTGCATTGCTTCTGATGAGAAGCCAGCTCTTAGTTTTTCTTTATCTGCAAATATTATGTCATTTTCTTTGTTTTTTAAAGACTTTTATCTATATCATTAACTTTCAGGAACTTGGTTTTATGTTCTTCCATCTTGGGAATCAGTGGAGTTTTAGGGTCTCTGTGGTTCTAATTTTCATCAAATTTGGAAATTGTTTGACCATTCTTTTTGTTTTCCAGAAGTTTTTTTTTTAAAACAGACTATCTTTTTGAGCAGTTTCATGTGCACAGCAAAAGAGATTTCCCATATACACCTTGCACCCACTCATGAATAGCTTTTCCAATTACCAACATTTCCCAACAGAGCAGTACATTTGTTACAATTGATGAACCTATATTAATAAATCATTGCTTCCCAACACCCATAGTAAGGTTTATTCTTGGTGTCATACATTCCTTGTGTTTAGACAAATGTATAATGTGTATCCACCATAAGAGTATCATACAAAGTAGGTTCACAGCTTTAAAAATCTATTGCACTCAACCTATTCATCCTTCCTCCCTAACCTGTGGCAATCACTCGTATTTTTATGTCTTCATAGTTTTTGCCATTTCCAGAATCTCATATACATAGAATCATATAGAAGATCACCTTTTCAGATTGCTTTATCAGAATTAATAGTATGCATTTAAGGATCCTCCATGCTTTTTTCATGGCTTAATAGCTTATTTCTTTTTAGCACTGAATAATATTCCATGATCTCAGTGTACTACAGTTCAATCATCACCTACTGAAGGACATCCTGATTGCTTCCAACTTTTGGCGATTAAGAATAAAGCTGCTATTAACACCTGTGTGCAGGTTTTTGTGTTAACATAATTTTTAAGCCCTTTAGGTAAATACCAAAGAGCACAACAGAAGGATCACAAGAATGCGTTTTATAAAAAATTGCCAGATGTCTTCCAAAGTAGCTATACTATTTGCATTCCCACCAGAAATGAATCAGAGTTCTTGTTGTTCCACACCTTTGTCAGTACTTGTGTTGTTACTGTTTCAGATTTTGGCCATTCTAATAGGTGTGTAGCAGTATTTCACTTTATTTATTTTTAAGATTTATTTATTTATTTAGAGAGCAAGCGGGGAGGGGGTTGGTGGGAGGGGTAGAGGGAGAGGGAGAGGGAATCTTAAGCAGGCTCCACACCCAGCATGGAGCCCGGTGCAGGCTCTCGATCTCCCAACCCTGAGATCATGACCTGAGCTGAAATCAAGAGTCAGATGCTTAACCTACTGAGCCACCCAGGTACCTCAATATTTCATTATAATTTGCATTTTTCTGAGGACATCTGATGTGAAACTTGTGTTTGTAGGGTCTTTATCTCATTTTTAAATCAAGTTGTTTATTTTCTTATTCTTGAGTTTTAAGAGTTCTTTGTATATTTTGGGTAACAGTCCTTAATCAGATGTGTCTTTTGCATATATTTTCTCCCTGTCTGTGGCTTGTCTTCTCACTCTCTTCACATTGCCATTCACGGAAGGGAAGTTTCTTTCATTTTAATGAAGTCCAGCTTATCAATGATTTTTTCTCATGGGACATGACTTTGGTGTTGTATCTAAAAGTCACTGCCAAACCCAAGGTTTTCTCTCATGTTATCTACTAGGAGTTCTATAGTTTTCCATTTTATATTTAGGTCTGTGATTAATTTTGAGTAATTTTTATGGAGGATGTAAGGTCTCTCTCTGGATTTTTTTTTTTTTTTTTTGCGTGTGGATGTTCAGTTGTTCCAGCATCATTTGTTAAAAAGGCAATCTTTGCACAGCATATTTCTCCTTGTTCTACTACCAAGTAGTTTTGGATTAGATACTATATATTGTGGATGCTATGCTGTTGAATACCTGAATTTTGTTGAATATTGTTCTGGCAAGCATTTAAGTTGCTTGCATATCGGCTTGGTCATTTTTTTTTTTTTTAAGATTTTATTTATTTATTTGACAGAGAGAGACACAGCGAGAGAAGGAACACAAGCAGGGGGAGTGGGAAAGGGAGAAGCAGGCTTCCCGCCAAGCAGGGAGCCCGATGCGGGGCTCGATCCCAGGACCCTGGGATCATGACCTGAGCCAAAGGCAGCCACTTAACCGACTGAGCCACCCAGGCGCACCTCGGCTTGGTCATTTTTGTGTTTAAGCTTTATAAAATGGGTAGAGACCTTTACTCTAGGGTTTGTTTACTATTAAAACATCTTTTTATGGTACTTTATTAAATTCTATGAGTGTTCAAGAACATCTTTGTATTGCCTGATAAGAACCTGAGTAACTCCAGTCTATATTCTGAAAATTGTGTGGTTTTAGCACACTCAGCTGTTCTCTCCCCCTGCCTGGTCTTGGGTACTCTCTGCACTTGTGAATACTTTTAATATTTGGATGAAGACTCCAAAAGACCCCTCCACAGATTTGTGGAGTCTCCTTTCTGTTCTTCAATAATTCCATTCCACAAATCCTAATCACTTCAGACTCTCCAAATTCAAATCCCTGTCCCTTCCAATTAGGAAGATTCCAATCTCTGTCCCTTCGACATAGGAAGATCGCTCCATTTGGAATTTCCTTTTCTACATCCTGATCTAGAAAATGACTCCAGGGAGAAAGAGTATTCATAGAGAACACCTCATTTATCTCCTTCTTTCATAGTTAACAGCCCTGTACAGCCCAATTTCTGATAATAGTGTTTAATATTTATTTTCTCATTACTTACGGCAGGAGAGCCCCTGGTTCCAGATACATCAAAGCTAGAAAAGATATTTTCAGAAAAAAAATTTTTTTTGCAGTTTTATTTCCAAAGTTTGTTTTTAAGAATTTCCAATTCTTATAACTGCAGTGAAAGTAAGGCTGCATTTAACAATTAGAATAGCAAAACCAACGGTGATACTGTAATAGTGTTGTACAGTGACAGATGGGAGCTACACTGTGGGGAGCACAGTGTACTATATAGAGATACTGAAATCACTACACTCTACACCTGAAACTAATGTAATACTGTGTGTCAATTACTCTTCAATTAAAAAAAATCAGAGAAAAGCAAAAATGGATGCACAGAAAGCTGGCTTAGGTTTCCTGTTCAAATGAATAGTTTCAAAAGAGTAAGATTTATCTAGTGTCCTTTCATTATCTGATGTGAAAAATGAAGTCTGTAATTCTCATAGTTTTAAAAACTTGTTCAAATAAGTCAATGATTTAAAGCAAAACACACACACACACACACACACACACACTTTTTTCTTTTTAAATTGTCAGATCGTTCTTCTTTTCTAAGACCCAGCTATTTGTTAGGTAAAACTTAATGCCAACACCTTTTAAAACATGATATTTTAAGCTGAAAAGTTAAGCTGTGGGAGTTTGGGAAAACTTACTTTAGAAATATAATTGCTTTCAAAAACATTTTCTAGGACTTGAATGTCACAAAAGGAATTAAAAATGAGGGGAAAAAGTAGACTATGATCCTGAAAACATTTCGGGAAGAATTTTTTCTTCCAGTTTCATGATATGATATATATTTTCTTCTGTTTCTTAGGTCTTGGTCTGCTTTTCCTTTTGTTTATGAGCTACCATTAGTAAGAACCAGGGTGTAGTTTTTTGTTTTGTTTTGTTTTGTGTTTTTTGGCTATTGGTATTAAAAACAAAAAGAAAAAACTTACACTGTTTAGTGATTGTTTCATTGATTCTATGCCTGTCCTTTAGCATACGCTGGAATGGCAGGTAAGTCTGGCTTGTTAAATGCTGATGTGGTGTCTGGGGATTCTTGATCCAAATTTTCACTAGAACATAGTCTCTCATCTTAGTCTGACATTCTACTCCACTCGCCACTGTCAATGTCAGAGGAAGTGTCATTATTTGAACAATAGTATCTTCCAGAAGAAAAGACACAGTGTTTACTTTTAAGAATATCAGTTGTTGTACATTTAGAAGCATTTTCTGGTGTTAGCAGAAATGTATCTGACTGGTCTAAAAGCAAAACTCCTCGTCCGTGCTGAGAATCACTTGACTCAAGACTGGAAGGGACTTTAAGAAACCAGCTAGTACAGTCTCCTGCCTTCAGCTAAAAGAGAAGAGACTTTTCTGCTAGATTTTTAAAGATCTCCATGGAGCACATTCTGCAATTACTTTATTTCTTGGGGATTCAATAAACTTCTGCTTTGCTTTCTTGCAATCAGATTTACATCAAAAGAATATTTGTTGGCAAATATATCTCAACTGCTTTTATATCTAACCAGCAAAATTATATGCATAAATCACATTCTTACATAGTTGGGAGTATCCTACCGTGGGGGTGAGCAAACCTTTTTGTAAAGGGCCCAACAATCTCTGTTGGGATGCTGACCAGGAGATCTCTGTTGTAACTGCATAGCTCTGCACTGTACATGAAAACAGACATAGATTATATGGAAATCAATGGCTAGGACTCTATTCCAATACAACTTCATCGACAAAGGCCTGCTGTGGGTCAGGGCCTGAGAGCAGTACTTTGCTGACCCGTATTCCATTGTTTGGACAAACTTACTCCTGGGAAAGGCAGTCCCACGTATGCAGTCTTTTGACTCCTACATGGCGAGGTAAGAATGTGCCTTGGGTCCAGAATGTTCCCTTTTCAAAGTAATAAGGAGCCCTCACAGCCTGTGATGGGCGTATTTCTTTGAGAATATCTTCCCCTGGTGCAGACTTGATAGGTACTTGTCTCTTCTGATGACACATGCCTGCCATAGGATACACGGTCAACCTCACTGCTATATCTGTTCCCAGAGGAAAAGTAGGACAGGAGGCCTATGTGCAGACCATCTCCAGGCTTGGGGATTCCAGAGTGAGTCCACTAGCCATGGAGGACTGATGCTCACTACCAACAATCACTAAACTTGCGTTGCTTTGTCTCTTTATGTGAGTAAATGTTGTTCCATTCAATTTTGTGTGAGTTGCCTTTCTTGGCAACACCAACACCTAAAAACCATGGAATGAGTGGACCTTCTGGGACTATAGGCAGACACCTTGAAGGTATTTACTATATTCCAAACAGTGGGAACTCCCCCCGCCCCCAGAGGTGGAAACAGGTCTCACTCAACACAACGTTTTGGTTTTTTACTATTATTTGAAAGATAACAATATTTTCTATAAAAATTCATCTTTTAACTGTTTTATGACGCTTTATGACGAAATCTCTTACGAAACTGTCTTACAGCAAGGCTAAGAATTGTCACGAATATTCTAGGTCAATACGAGTGTTGTCTAGATGTCTTATTTCTCCTTGAGAATCCTTGGTTACTAGGTCAATATCCAAAAAATAAATTGCATGTTGGTTTTGACATAATTCTGGGATATTATACTGTGTCCCAGTATTTTATTGTTATTGAGGCTTTCTGTTAACACAAATGTATGTAAAATTAAATGAAAATATACGTAAGTATTTAAAATTGTTAAGTAACATGATAAATGACATTTACAACTAATGACATTTATTCAAATATTTTTTTTTAGAAAGCAGACTTTCTTTTATTCTGCCCTAGTGCAAATTTAGCTATCAAGTCCTTAAATTTCTGCTATTATGAGATTTTTTAAGCCAAGAAAATTTTTGGATAAGAATATTAGTGAAAACTTTCACATATATAAGTAATGGTTTGGCAGAAAAATGTATACAATTGTTTAGATTTAGATATTTTTCCATCTGTTTTCTCTGAGAAGTGGTGAAGTTCAACTTTAAAATAAGAACTATATAATTTAGATTTTGTGATTTGGGGAATTTTCATTAATATTTGGATTTTTGGGGTAAGATTTCATGTGGTTATTTTAAAGTAGATTTTCTATCTAAATCAACTTCTCAACTGATGAGCTATTTTGAAAAAATAAAACAGTGAGGATATTTGTTACACTGAGAAATAAAGGAAATATTTTGTAAATATGTTTAGGAATGCAGCTAGTGTAATTAAAAAGAAAATAACTTGTGCAATTTTTTACTTCACTTCAAATTCTCTGACTGAAATCTCATTAAGTTCGTCTTTATATCATGACAGGTACAAGTGAGCACAATTCTGACAATATCTATATTTTTATATGCACAATGAAAAATAACCACTTGGAATTTTTTTCTCCTTTTGCATGAAACAATGGTATTCAGTTCTTTTTGGAGCATGATAAATATTCTTCGCTGAGTGAGGACTAAATTCACTAAGTTTAGTTCCCTATAACAACTGTGGGGAAACATAAATGCATCACATAGTTACAACTTTTGTGGGCATGGTGAAACATAAGACCCGCATCCTAAGAAATTAAGAATATGTTGGCATCACAGACTCTAGCAGGACTGTTACTATCCTTAGAAACTGGTTAAGAATGACGTAAGAACAGATGAAACCAGCTTCCTACATTAGCTTTAGTGCCTTCTACCAGATTTTTAAAAATTATATTCTTCATTTATAGTCCATTCATGGCTTATCAACTGAAAGCATAAATTAAGATCATTCTGAATGAAGGTCATGTCCATGTCCACAAATGTTTGAATAGTTTGACTGAAAAACAGTCAAACCAGTCCAAAAACCAGATGCCAATCAAAAATACTCAGTCAAAATAAAAGTTGTCAACTATTTTTTTAAATGTACAACTGTTACTTGACTAATGATTTTCATTTTTGACTGATACTCTTGTGTTTTTTTTTTTAATTCTTTTAAAATCAGCTTTTAGAGGGGTACTCTACATACAATGATATTTATTCACCAATTTTAAGTGTACAATTCAATCTGTGACTGGTGATTAACCACTACTAAATTCTTAACAAAAAAACCATTTCCATCATCCTTCAGTTCCCCTTCCATTCCTTTGCAGTCAGTCCTCTATCCAATGTTCACCTCTGGCCACCACTGATCTGTTTTCTTCACTCACTCTACATCTTCTAGTATTTAATATAAATGGAATCATGCAGTATGTAGTCTATTGTTTCTGGCTCTTTCATGTAGTTCGATTCTTTTGAGATTTATCCATGTTGTTTAAACAAAGGTTATAAAACCCACAATACATTGATAGCATTTTTGCTTTAAATAATCATCTTTTAACAAAATTATAAATGAAAAAACGGCTTATTTGGTCATGTATTTACCATTTCTGGTGCTCTTCATCTTTGAACAGATTGAAATTTCCCTCTGGTACCATATTCTTCCTCTCTGAAGAGTTGCCAGAACTTTCTTATAATACACATCTGTATGTGATTAATTCTCTCTTGGCCTGAAAAAGTTTTTATTTTGTCTTAATTTCTGAGTGATACTTTTACTGGCCTAAGAATTCTTGGTTGACAGTTTTTATTTTTTCCACCGAATCTTTAAAAATGTCTGTTCATTGTCCCCTGTATTGCATAGTTCCAGGCAAAAAGTCAGCTGTGATTTTTAATTTTTTTTTTCCTCTCAATATATGCATCTTTATTCTCTGGTTGCTTTTAAGATTTTTCACTTATTGGTTTTAGCAATTTGACTTTAGTGCATTTTGTCATGGTTTTATTCATGCTTATTCTGCTTGGTATTTGTTGTGTTTTTTGATCTGTTTAGTTTTCATCATATTTAGAAAATGTTTATCCATTATTTTTTCAGATATCTTTCTGCCTTCACTTCTTTCTCCTTGTGGAACTCTAATTACAAACACGATAGATGTTGATGTCATTCGGTAGAACACTGGTGCTCTGTTCATATTTTTCAGTAATTCTTTCATTTTGAATTATTTGTATTTTAATGTCTGCAAATTTATTCGTTTTCTCTTCAGCAGTGTCTCATACACTGCTAGTGCCATCCAGTGTGTTTTTCATTTCAAATATTGCACTTAAAAAATCTCAAGATGTTCTTTTTGTCTTTTTGTATTTCATTTCTCTCATCATGCATGTTTTTCTCTACCTAGCTGAACAAATGGAGCATGTTTACAGTAGCTCCTTCAACCTTTTTTTGCACTTTCCACTCTCCCTCTTACATCTGTACTAGTTTTTATTGATTTTTTTCACCTGGTTATGATATTTTCCTGCTTCTTTGCATACCTAGTAATTTGTGGAGTTTTGTTTTTGTTGGATATCGTGAATTTTATCTTGTTACATGCCCTTAAATAGAATTGGATTTTGTTCTGGCATAGAATTAAATTCCTTGGAATCAGGTGGATGCTATTAAGGCTTGCCTTAAAGTTTTATTAGGATAGGTCTAGTGCTGTCTGTAGTCTTAGGCTAATTCAGCTCTGTGCTAAGGAGATACCCTTCTGAGGATTTTAGCTGATAGTCCATATCTTACAGTGTCTCTCCAGGCGGGTTGGTAGGAATGTGAACTGCTCCGAACACCACGGCAGCCCCTGAAATTATTCAGCAAGTTCCTTTCCACGGATTCTCTCCTCAGCCTCAGGTAGTTTCTCTGACACATTTGTAGTGAAGCACAAAGCAAAAAACTATAGAGTGTCCCTGTGTAAAATCCAGAGTTCTCTGTGTGTGTATCCCCCTCCTCTACAATAGTCTCTTCTGGAAATTTTAGCTTTTTTGTCTTCCCAGATCTTCAAACTCTGATTTCTCAATACCATGACACATCTGGAAACTCTGTGGGGTTCCTCTTGCTGAGAGGCTGCCTGGAAACTGTCTCCGTGAACTGAGGGCTCACCTTATTTTTTTTCCTTCATTCAGGGATCACATTCATGAACTGCCAATTGCCCAAAGTTTGAAAAACAGTCTTTTATTCATTTTGCCTATCCTCTAGTTGCATAATGCAGGAAGATAAATTTGATCAGTGGAAATCCTGATTTGTATGTATGTATGTATTTATTCATTTTTACGAATTAATATATTAGTAATCCCAGCATTGACCTGCTGGTACTATCATCCTTCAGATATATATCTGAAACCTCTTTCCTCACCAACTTCACAACTACTTTCTCAATTTAAGCCACTGTCTTATTTGCATCATTTCCATAGCTCCCTAATTGTTCTCATCACTTCCCTTCTTCATGCTCCACAGTCATGTCTTCCACATTGCTATCAGCGGTATCTTACTAAAATGTAAATCAGATTATATCATGTTCTGCATTTTCAACTCTCCAATTTATTTCCCTTATACTTTGAGTAAAATGAAAGGTTCTTGTCTTGGCTTACTGGACCACATATACTTCTATCTTTATGGCTAGGTCCTCAACCAAATTCCCTATCATGATGTTTTTTTGCTTATTCTGTATGCTATAACCATACAGATCTCCCTGCTGTTCACTGAACAAAGCAAGGTCACTTCCATCTCAGTGCCTTTGCACTTGCTATTCCCTCAGCTTTGACTGTTCTTTCTTTGGATAATCCCCACACTTCATCAAATGTCTGCTCAAGTGTCACCTCCTCAGACAGGTTATTTCTGAGAACTCTCTCTGAAGTAGGATTACCTCCGTTATCTGCATCCATTTACCCTGCTTTATTTTCTTCTTCGTAGCACTGCTCACTGTTTGACATTATGCATCTATACTTTTAGTTTTCACATTTTTCCACTAGAATATAGGTTTAATATGAAGATTTTATTTTCTCATCCATAAAATTGTTTTGAGGATGGATCAATAGTTACATAATGAGTTATTCTGAATGTTTAAAAATTAAATAGTGTTATAGAAAAATCAAATACAACACAGAAAATTTCCTTCAGGCTCCATAGAGAATGGATTACCCAGAAAGGAAGGTGAGTGGAAGCTTCTACTGGTTTCCAGATTCCCAAGGAGCTTATGTCTGCTTTGGGAGAATTACTTGTTTGGAGCACACATTATAAACCACTAGTGCCTTCAGCTTATTTTTTTATGGATCCATGAGAATGTAAATGAGGTAACATGGGGGGCGCCTGGGTGGCTCAGTCGTTAAGCATCTGCCTTCGGCTCAGGTCATGATCCCAGGGTCCTGGGATTGAGCCCCACGTTGGGCTCCCTGCTCAGCGGGAAGCCTGCTTCTCCCTCTCCCACTCCCCCTGCTTGTGTTCCCTCTCTCGCTGTGTCTCTGTCAAATAAATAAATAAAATATTTACAAAATAAATAAATAAATAAATAAATAAATAAATAAATGAGGTAACATGGGGAAATAGCGTTTTGCATTTTTGAAACTGTAGCACCTTAATTTTTATTTTATAACAAAGATCCCTTTTTAAAGACATAGTTAGATCATCTTGCAGAAGCTTATTTAGTTCAAGTGTGCTTGCTTGCTTTTTCTCTCTGTGTCTCTCTCTTGTCTCTGTCTCTCTTCATAATAGCCTTTTTTGAAATCTTGAGATATAAGGAGGTAATGGGCTTTAAAAAAATTAATGTTTATATTCATAATCTAGATCACTATTCAGAGTTTTTCCTGTGGGGCATAGTGGCCTATGCCAACCACCTCTCTAGCCCCAAGTTAATGAAGGGAAATGTTCTCTGAATGTTCACTCTACTTTCATTTAAGAGCTTTAAATATTCCTCCCAAACATATAAACACATTTTTGTAGTATATTTTTGAAATCTATTCCCTGAAATATTCATTAGACAGACTTCCTGAAATATTCCCAAGTAATTCTGAGGTCTTCTAAAACTCATCACTAAAATGTTTGGCCTCTTAGCAATAATAGAAATAGCAGCAAGCACTGGCTTAAATATAGAATTCAACAGTATGTTGAATCTTAGACAGGAATACCAAGCAAAAATGTTTCTCATTTTCACTGTTGCCTCAATAATCATTAAATCTGATTATAAATAACCGCAGTGTTGGCTGCATCCTCCCAGTTCTGGAGACCTGGAAATACAGTCCCCACTTCCACCCTTAGAGCTATGCTAGTTCATACCCCTCCCCACAGTTTCTTTTTTCTTTTTTTTTTTTTTTAAAGATTTTATTTATTTATTCATGAGAGACAGAGAGAGAGAGAGAGACAGAGGCAGAGGGAGAAGCAGGCTCCCCGCAGAGCAGAGAGCCCAATGCGGGACTCGATCCCAGGACCCTGAGATCATGACCTGAGCCGAAGGCAGACGCTTAACCGACTGAGCCACCCAGGCGCCCCCCCCCCCA